>NC_065512.1:23176959-23467546 GCF_006386435.1 Epinephelus moara
CTAAACTTGGTAGATATGTAGAACAGGACGCCTCAAGGTGACTGAAGAAATTTAACTCTAATTGGCAACTGGGTGGCACTATAATAACAGACAAATGCTTAAAAATGGCTAAAATGCGACCGGTCGCTGTGGCTCCCCCTGTGGCCGAATGTTTGTTTTTTTTTCTAATTTTTGGTATGACTAAGTCATGGTATGGTATGCTGTACATAATCATGGAAACTGTCAATCAGTCATTCTGTCAGTCAGTCATTCTGTCTGTTCCACGTTTTTCTACTCACTGACGTGGTCAATCTATGTGAAACTGCACATAGGCATTGAGGATTGGCATAGGTAGAAGATGACAAAGCTACCAATGGGTATGGACTAGTATATATTAACACAGATCACAGCCTGTACTGTACAGTTTGTGAGCCTTTAATTCTTCATATTGTGGCAAATTTAAAGACAAATTTTAGATTATTGTAATTTTCATAGTTTCAGTCATTGTTTCTATCAGTTATAATATTGTATTTACCAAGTTAATTGCTGATATCTGTTGCGACATTTATGAAGTTAAATGAGACAAGAAACAGGAGCAATGAAATGATCAGACAGCTTGTAAACAAGCCAACACTTTAGCCGGATTATCAGATTATCCAAACCTCTGTATTTGGAGGTAAAACTCGAAGTGAGCAGACCCATAATGTTGGTAATAATCCCTCACTGCACGGGAAAAACTATGTCAGTGCACAACTACCGTAATTACAGTAGGTCAAGGTTGAACCATGAGGCCGAGCTGTGAACACTAATGGATGTTTACAGGCAGTTTGGGTAATAATTTCACAGTCCACCTTCATTTCTTTTCCCCAGCAACTCTGTGCTCTTATTATTATGTTTATTTGCTACTAAATTGCAATATACAATTTGTTTTCTAAGAAACGTATTGCCTCACAGATTAAATGTCAAATGTTGATATTGATTACATCTGCACAATGTTCACTGACAAAAATTATCTTATTCCTTCTGCCTACAATATCTGCTAGAGCAATATAAAATCCATCTGTAGCAACTTAATAATGTTTAAGGGAAAGATCGTGATCTTGGTTTGATGTTTTAAAAGTCATCAGGACATGTTTATCAATAATAAGACATTCAGAACTTAAATATAGCAGCAAACAGCTATTTGCTATGTAAAGATATAGTGGAGTAAAGGTGTCCCAAGCAGAGAAGGGTATGACACTCCCTCTCTGTGTGTTGTAATCCAAGCTTGTCTTTGATTTGTTGGGCAAGCCGCTCTAGCCACGCGTACATGTGAGTTCCTGTGTGTGTCCCACTGGTTAGCTAATTGCCACTGCTCTGCGCTGATACGACAGTTACTACTGATAATGCCTTCCTGACCCATGGTGGCAGGATGATGACGTCTAAGAAGGGTAACAAGCACCTCTCAAGGTTAACACTGTTAGCTCTGCCAGCACTGTTGCTGTTGTTAGCACTGTTTGCATGTTAGCACCGTCAGCTCAGTCACCCCCATGTTGAGTGCCCTGGGCAGGCAATCCAAACTCTGAATCATTGGACCAAAGTAACTCATTCATACAACCCCACTTATTATTATGTCCACACTGCAAGAGCTAGGACTGATCAAAGTTCTTGAATGCTATTTTGAGGGACTTTTTCTTACTCCTGTTTCAGAGTAGGTACTCTCCCAGACATCAGTGTGCGGTGATTGGTTGAACACGTGAGGTAATGCAGCTGGGGGAAGCAGCATTTTTGAAAACCCGTTAGTGGTGTAAACAACAGACAACACAAAATTCAAACAACAGCTCATGACAAAAAAGAAAAATGGAAAAAAAATAAATGGACAAATGGTCCGACAGTCAAGTCCAGACTTTACTGAGCATGGTCTGGGTAAATCCTCGATTCTGACTGGCTGCCAGGGGTCCATGAATTCCTGAAAATGGACACCGTGTCAGGCATTATCCCTTACATATGCAACAGGGGAAATACAACATGATTTTGACTCTCCAAAGCGAAAGTGACTTTGCTTAGTTGAAGCAAGGTTAACTTACTTTGCTTCAACTTTCCTTTTGCAGGTGTGAACGCAAATAGAAGAAAAGCCCTTGAAATACAGTATGTTGTTCTCTGGGGAGCTCCCAGTGGGCAGTTTCTCTCAGGGAATCCCCAGAAGTGTTTGGTCCGAAAACATCTATTAATATGCTCTGACTGTCTTATAGAGCTGCTTAAACTGAAACCACAACCTTCCCCTATGTAAGCCTAACCATAGCAGGTCATCACTGACACAACTTTTGAACTACCAACATGTAATTCCAAATCCTTTCTCCATTCATTAATATTTAAAATCTCAAATCCCCAAAAAAGCAACACTTCTAACAGTTTGATGTTCCCATATTCTTGGTTTAACGATGCTGAGAGCTGTCACAGCTACAGCTCTCATGCTGTAACCTTCCTAATTCCTCTCTTGGGGAGTTGTAAATTGGCATGTCATTATTGCTTAGGTGTCAGGACAGGAGTTCCTCTCTCTTGCTATAGGGGACCCAAGTGTAAAAGGCTATGTACAAAGGCGAACTGAGCTGTCCTTGGGCAGAGAAATGACACATTTTTATTGCTGAAGCTCTACACCCTGCCTTTTTGAAAGTTGCAGGTGACTAATCTTCACTTGTCAAACAGACAGGTTAACTTTTTTTCAAAACTAACACTTTGAAGGTCTCAGCGCACTCCCTTGACTTTTTCACTGCAGAGTTCGGATGTTGCTGATTCATCCTGTCCCCTGTAGAGAAAATAACTACAGTGTGATACTTGTACTTCACAGGCAGGGCTCTGCCTTAAGGAACAGATTCTCTGAGTCACGGCTTAGTCAAAGTCTTTGAAGGATATCATTAGCTGCTGTTGCAAATGCCAGGTTGAGATTGACATTGCGAGAAAAGATAGGGGAAGCAGTTGTACCAGTGTTATCCACTGTGATGCAACTGTGTAAATGCTGATTAAAGTATATGTTGCTGCATATTGCTGCAAAACAATCAAATTTGTTATGAGTGTCTCATGTACAGTTGGTGGTTCACGTTTCCCTGTTGCACATGATGTTACTCAACACACGTTTTTTGAGATGCACAAAAGTCATGCACTTGAGTTTACTCCACTAACCTCTTCACCGCACACCTCTCCTTCATTATATCACCAAACAGAACAAACACAAGGCTGACACTGTGAGGCGAAAGAGGAAGGAGTGCAGAGAAGAACAGAAGAATGCAGATGAATTGGCATCAGAACTAAAGGCACAGAGGAACAGCAGGTCCCACACGCCCCAGCCCCCTCAGCTGGCTTTGTTCCTGCATCTTCTTTGCAACAATTCAAAAGCAGCTTGCACAAATTAGACCCATGGGAAGAGAGAACAGACCAACGTGCAGCAAACTAGTGTCACTCAGACAGCCTTATGCTGAGGAGAGCAAGGAAGGGGACACTGGATACGCAACATGCTCGAGCAGACGAATTGGTCACGAGGGACCAGATGTTCCTCTACAGTGTAGCCTCACTAATATATGCTCTTGGAATTGCACTGCAGCGTATACCTACATCCCCTTGTCTTTATTTGCAAGTTTATTGATTTAGAGACATGGTGGTCCTATCTCTGCCCAGGGGAAAATTATGACATTGAACTTTTTTGCAAACCATAAAAATGTTAAATTTGCACAATTCAAACTATTTTATCAGTGTTTCTGTAGTGATGTAGTTCATGAACTGACGTTGTCACTGGGAGGTGGAGGGGATGGTGGATGATGTGACACCTAGGTGAGACAGTTACCAAGCTGCAGATAACTGCTCAAGACTATCAACAGCAAGTCAATTCTGTGTTTCCAGCGGATTTTTAGGGTCCAGATATGGGTGTTTTGTAGCAACCAGTCAGTATGCTTCCAGTGGCATTTTAGGCTCCAAATATGAGTGTTTTGTAGCAACCCATCAGTGTATTTCCATCTGTTTTTTAGGCTCCGAACGGGTGTTTTGTAGTGACAAACTGGTGTGTTTTCAACACCTTTTTAGGTTCCAAACCTTGTAGCGACCTGTTGGTGAGTTTCCATCAACCTTGTAGTCTCCAATTGTGGATGATTTGTAGCAACCCATCAGTGTGTTTCTATCAGCTTTTTTGGCTCCAAACATGACTGTTTATAGCAACTAGTCCACGTGTTTCCATTGGCTGTTTAGGTCCCAGTCATGGATTTTGTAGCGACCTGTCAATGTGTTTCCAACAGCTTTTTAGGCTCCAAATTTGGGTGTTTTGAAGCAACATTTTTGTGTTTTTCCAGTGGCCTTTTAGGCTCAAAATATGGGTGTTTGGGAGTCTCCCATTGCTGTTTTTCAGCAGCTTTTTAGGCTCCAAATATGGGTGTTTTGTAGCAACCAGTCCGTGTGTCTCCAGTGGCTTTTTAGGCTCCAAACATGAATGTTCTGTAGCGACCTATCAGTCTACTTCCATCTGTTTTTTAGGCTTCAAACAGGAGTGTTTTGTATTGACCCACTGGTATGTTTTCAGCGTCTGTTTAGGCTCCAATAGTGGATGTTTTGTAGTGACCCATCGGGGTGTTTCTTTCAGCTTTCTAGGCTCCAAATGTGACTGTTTTGTAGCGACCTGTCAATGTGTTTCCAGCAGCTTTTTAGGCTCCAAACACGGGTGTTTTGTATAGCAACTTGTTTGTGTTTTTCCAGCGGCTTTTTAGGCTCAAAACTACGGTGTTTTATAGCAACCCAACGGTGGGGATGCCACAGGGGTGCCAGGAAAAGCAGTTGTTTTACACAGAGACATTGCTGCTTTCCTGCCAGTATTGTGCTCACAAATGATTGTGCCCCTACAATGTATCCACTACATAATAATGTGCAAATGTAATGTATCCATGGTTTGCAGAAACAATGCCAACACTTTTTTTCTAATGATTGGGTTGCTTATCTAATGTGGAACACAGAACGCATTTATGGTGTAGAATATACGCATTGTTTTCCGCTCCTTGCAGCAGCTAAAGACAAGCGATACTTTGGGTGTCACACATTGTACACACACACACCTGGTACAGATGGTGACAAGAGGCGACAAAAAGAGACAGGAAGAAAGAGGGAAAGACATGCAGAGAGAGAAACACGCCTCACCATGGGAGGAACTTGGCAGCTTCCTCAGCTTTGTAGATCGCAGGTGTTGTGTTCACGATCGTGATCGAGTTAGGAATGCCACACATCAGTGCAGGCTGGCAGGAAGAGCTGGCAGGTGTTGTCTATGGAGAGACACGCTGGCAAGCACGAGGTGTCATTCACGGAGTGGATTGGAGGAACAGAACAAACCCTTATTCCGTCAAAGCCAGGCTTGTGATATTCATCATGCTTAGATCTACTGAACTCATGCACCCCAACATCTACAGAAAAAGCTGCACAGAGTGCCAGAGGACTGTGTGTTTAAGTGTGTGTGTGTACTTATGTGTGCAGCTGTGCGGTGTAGCGCTTGAGCATGTTACTGCTTAAATTGGATTCTCCACACTTATTAGTTACACATTGTATTTTATCCAATAGAGGGAATTAAACATACTTAATACTTGAGCAATGATGCTCAACATTATGGACCTGAAAGTACATGAATCATCAACATAAAAGAAAAAAACAGGCTTTTTAAAGGGACAAAAAAAGGTTTTGAGCAATTCAGTACATAAAATATTTACTGAACAATTAATTGCAAACGAAAAATGTTTCACAGCACAGCAGGTCTAGATAAAAGTAATTAAAAACTAGCTAGATTTTGTATTTGAACAGCACAGTAGAAAAATTAAACACCACATTAGAAACACACATTCAAACAATGAGCTCGTTCTTTTGCTCTTTGGCAGATACAGCATTTCAAAAGATGGTAGGGAGAACATGTTTCTTTTCTTTCTTCTCACTGCCATTGTCAAGGATGGTGTACAGTTTGTAATGGCAGCCAATTACAGAGGCTTTTCATCCAGGAGGCAGCATCAAACGGTTCGACTGTCAGCTTTTGTTGCTGGAGGCAGACAGGCAGACCAGCCTGGGGAGAGACTGATGCACACAGCAGCACTTTCTTCTTCTCTGAACGCCCATCTCTGCGTGATAAACGGCCTTCAGAGTGATCGGTCAAACTCCGCAGCAATTACGACCTCTTACAGGTGAAAGGGGTGAAGGCACTTGCACTAAATAACACACTGAAGCTCTTTTTCAGTGTGGGAACCCAGCTCCCATCATCACCAGGGCAAAAAGTAAGCACATGATGCTTTAAAACTGTACAGGCTCAAGTGTTTGCTGATTTGAGAGGTCCTTACTTAACCTTACCTGTTTGTCAGTCTGCTGTGTCACCCCGTTGCCACCTGAGGGACTTTCCTGAGCACTGGGACCTGATAGATATAACAGATGAGGCATCGGGGCAATGAAAAAGCTCTTAGCTCAGACACACACACATACACACACACACACACACAATGTATGCATACACGCAGACCAAGCACAGACGTAAAGGCAGCGAGGGACAAACGGTTCCTGCCTGGGAGGGGGTATATTTAGAGTCTTGCGTAATGTGCTTTTAACACAACACAGAGTGGATGAATTTTTAATGCCAGGCAAGAGAGAGGGTGGGAGAGAGGGAAAAAAATGAATAAAGTTAAGTATTTAATCTGTGCTATTGCTTAGGGGTGAGACAGAGATCTGAGAGCAGCCTATAAGCATCGAGCACGGCACACAGGATAGCCACCGATGTACCGGCTACGGATGAATGGATCTGCAAGAGAAGGGATGGAGAGCAGGAGAGAGAGCAAAGAGAGGGGAGGCAGAGAGAGAGGAATATTTGGAGATATGTAAGGCAAGAGGAGGAGAGAGCTTGCATGAATGAGCGAGCAGGAATAACTACGAGCCATGTCAATGCTGTGTCTTGGTAACCCGGGGGAAACAGAGGAGTGCATAGTACCATGGTTTCTCTGGCAAAGCCCTTACACTCTGATGTGAATGTTTACGATGCAAAGACATGTCCAGACATGTCGAACACACTGTTTGGCTGGCAGGAATATACGCCTCAGCATGATTAAATATTAGAAAAGTCACTGGCTAAATAAGATAACATTTCTACATTCATAAAGAGTTTCCATTGTAGGAAAGGCTGTGGAGAATAAGGAGAAATCATCATCAGATAATTGACAAACATTTATTAGAAAAACCTGCAGATAGTGGTGGTCACCTTTTCCAATATCACAAAAAGGCAGCAACATGAGATACTGGAGGCAACATTTTCGTGACTGTTAGTCACACGCTAAAGGGCAGCGATAAGGTGGTGTGCAACGCTGTTCGCTCCCCCACTGGGAGAAGATTTCAGCTTGCAAAATGATTAAAATCTGATTTATTGCTTTGTGGATTTTAAGTTCATATTTAGTTGCTTTCACTCCCAAGAGAGTTTCTGAACCACAGTCTTGTTCAAAGCACACACAATATTTAGAAAACATAAGCCGAGGGCATACAGCTATCTTCATGTCAGGGGCGGAGCCAGGCAATGTAAACATTTGGGGCTCAGTCAAAACCTTGGGGGTCTGGAACCATACTCCCATGGGGAGATTCTCATTTACAGCAGCTATATGCTTTATTTCAAAGCCATTTGAGATCAGAGAATGTAAGAATCGGTACATCATTAGGGAAAACATGATAGCTGTCAAGAAAGAAAATGGTTCTGTAAAGCCTACATCGTTTTTTTTTTTATCTAATTGTTCTCCAGCTGTCTTCATCATTCTGAACCCATAACACAACAAATGTTGAGGATGACTAATTTTTACTCCTGCCACATAAAAAGAGGCAAGAAAGTGGACCTAGCTACTGTGATGTCACCCATTGGTTTGAGGACTTTTAAGTTTTAAATGTTAACGGGTGAGTTATATAAAAATTCACCCCTGTACAGTTGTCATTATAGGGACCAAAACTGTTTTTTGTACCAGGCTGTAAACATGTTTATCTCTACCAAAGATACTGGATTACTACAAGATGGCCCACCTACAATATACTGCCATTGTATGAAATGGTATACATTTCCGGTCTCCTAAGTAGGCGTTGTCCCCCGTACCCCAATCAAAGACGATGGAGAACCGCCAATCAAAGACGAGTATCCCCAACCTCGCTTCTGTCAACGTGTGTGTACCCTTACTGGCCGTAAGCTAAAATAAATAAACGGCCCGTGATTTTTTTTTTTTTTTCAGCGGATGTCTTAGTTACAATATGATTGAGCTAACTGGAGTAGTTTCATGTCGTATCCGACAACGGGAGGCTTTTAACATTTAACGTCCTGATGTTAGCTTTGCTGCTGCTGTTAGCTGTCCCTGTCAGCTGCAGCCACTGATGCTTTCTAGACAGCGTGAATTCCCAAAACTGAGATATCTGCTGGAAAAAATATTTTTTTAATCCAGTATTTTAGGTGAAAGAAGGTGTTGTTGAGACAGAAACAGGTCTTGAACAAAGTAAATTTTCTCCTGATTTGTCTGTCTGAAATTTGCCATTTTGGTGTCGGAATGTTCTGAAGATATGTGGCTTGTGATAAATGGGTCCAATATTTGCTTCTGTGACTATGGGTGAAAGAATTGGCCATAATCTGTAATCACGTTCATTTCTCCCACTGAAGTCAATGGACTCAGGACCTGCTGTTAGTCTCCTAAAGGGGCGTGGTGGTCGTGAACCCCACGTGACACTGATACAGGAAACTGACTTGTAGTGGACCGTCTTGGTTTATCCACCGTCTTTGTCTCCACTGTATACTTGGGCATTTTATAACATGGGGGTCTATATAGTCTATGGGATTGTGAAGACAGCCTCAAGTGGCCATTTAATGAACTGCAGTTCCAGCACTTCATGTTGGCATCATTTGTCAGCCCCAGAGGTTGCCGCTTGTTTTTAAGTTACAAAATAGGTAGGGTAGGAATTTGGCATCAACAACATTACTTATCTTGAAACCTATTTTAATTATACTATGCAGGAGTACACAGAATGAATGTTTAGCTGACAAATCTGCTGCATTTGAATCCAGGCCATAATAATCTGGGCTGCTCTCAGATGCCCAACAATGCCAAGCAAATGTGGTCTTCAGTGCTCTGAACTGACTATTATGCAAACAGGACAGCATTTACTGTATTTAGGGAATAGCATAGATTTAGGGCTTTTGAGAAAACATTTGTAGCTGCCTGCGCCATCCCAGTTCATGTGTTCAGTAAGGAACATGGTTTTGATGTCCAACACATTTTCCCAAAGATAGTTTCTTTGCTTTTTAAAGTAAAGGCTGGTGTTATTCTATATTTTTGTCATTGACAACAAATCCTATTAAAAGATTAAAATCAGCAATGTATTATTCTGTCTTTCTGAGACTACTTTCTGACATGTGTTTGTCACTCAGTCCCCAGCCCATTTGTTCCTACAGAGGATGTAAGGATTTAAAAATGTCTCTCAAATACACAGTTTAAGATTTTTCTTATGAACTGAGTACTGTCCTAAAACAGGTGGACACTGTCATTTTTGGCAAATTTTACTCAAACTAAAGTAAATAGTGTATTTGGGGACTATTTTCAGCTGTGGATTAATACACATCTGGCGCTCTATTAAGTATTTGTGGTAGCAGGACATAGTACTGTATGTGGGATTAAATCAAAAACTACATTGCCCATAAACAGGCAACATGTCACCTCATGAAACAGTGTAAATCACTGATGTGTCTGAGGCTCAGTGGAATAAACTACATCAGGCTTTACATCAGGATGACATGAACTCCCAGACTTACACAACTTAAAATAACTCAACAATGATTTTTGGTTTTGGACACAAACCTTTGTCTCCTGGGTGAAAGTCCAGTGTTTGTTTTCCCATCCAGCACCTCAACCATCCTCTCTATGCAGATGCTGTCACTCCTTTAAACTACGTAGCCTGACTTTGTGCTTTGCTCCCATCATATGAGAGAGGTACACCAGCAGAGTGGAGGTCACAGATCACGGCTTCCTGGTCCTGATTACGTGGGATATGAACAGAGTTGGGTATAACGCGTTACAAAATAACGCGTTAGAGTACTTTGATTACTTTTTGCAGTAACGAGTAACCTAACGCGTTAGTTTGCTGTTTGAGTAATCAAACACTTAAGTACATTTTCAAACAAGACATCAGTTACTTCCGTTACATTTAGAACGCTGGTCCTTCAGCTCCGAAACAGCAACGGCTGTCGTTTGGTTCTAATAACGGAGATAATGTTAAACCTATCAGTCTGAAAGAAGCCACGGAGCTTGTGGCTCGCCACGTGGTCGGAGAAATGCTGCCGCTGTCTACTGTGGAGTCTAAATAGGTGGAGTAGGACGTACTGACAGACATATTTCAGACTCAGGACTTGCATTATGCCTGGTACACGCTACACGCTGGTACGCACCATTTATCCCCGGTCGTCTTTCACGGCGTGTGTGATGTCATCGGGTTATACTTGTCCTATTTTTAATAACTTTTACTATTATTTGAGTCACTGTGTCTGTTCATGTGCCAGCCGATATGTTGTTGTAGTCACCTAAAAGCGTCAGCAGATGGCAGGAGCTACATTTGAAGCGCCATACGTAAACTATCAAGCTACTGTATCTTCCACAAGTTCTGACAAATGTTTCAGAATAAAAGCCTATTTAGAAAATGGAGGGATTCTCTCAGCCGAGGTTATAAGGGGTTTTTAATTTTAACAAGTTTAATTAACATGTGTTGAGTTTGAAATGACGGTGCAATATGTTAATTTTACAAAGACAACGGAGTGGATAAAAGTAAATATATAAACACACAGAGGGATTAATAAATAACGGACCGTCTATAATGTAGTTTGTTTCAAACTACATTATAGACGGTCCGTTATTCGCTATTTGTTAATGTTATTACTTTATGTCCGACCGTGAGGATGTACCATTGTTTGCTAGCTTGATGCTAATGACAGTAACGTTAACTCAGCGGGTTGACAAAGTGCCTCTGCTGTTTCACACCATCATTTCCCCCTTTTACTCTGTGTGGTAACATCCCTAGAGGAAATATTAAAAACGCTGGGGTGTTGTCATACAGTTGTCTACGGCAGCAGATCCTTCTGTGTTTCTACTGGTCAAAGTGACGGCTGTGATGGGAGAATTGGATCTCAGTGAAGGGCAAGTGGTCCATAACTTTAATTTTGGAGACAAAAAAAATGTAGGCTTAGCGCCCTGTGGTCCATTGCCCAATAGGAAATGTAGAATACTCAAAAGTACTTTAAAAGTGCTTGAGTTACTTTTCTGAGGGAGTAACGTTGGAAGTACTTTTAAAGTAATTGAGTTACTTTACTCAGGGAGTAACGCAGTAAAGTAACTGGTTACTTTTTTAAAAAGTAACGCAGTAACGTACTTTGATTACTTTTAAAGTAACCCTTACCCAACACTGTATATGAATTACAGTACATTAATTTTTGTAAGTATCAGTATGAACAGTAAATGAGAACAGCCTCATTAATTGTTGGTTTGGTGCTTCTGAGGGATTTATTGATAGTTAGAAAAATATAGAATCACCAGACTTATCCCATATAAGCTGAGGTTAAATAACATTCTCTAAATATGTACAATTAGTAGTTGCTGATGCTAACATTGTTTGTTTTTTTTTGTTAAAATGACACATTTTATGTCTAGTACAGAAGTTGATGCACAATAAACTGGTGAATATCAACACCAAACAAATGTCAAAATACATCAAGGACACAACTGAGAAGTGTTTTCTTTCTGTCTGACTTTTAACATCAACCAAAAGCAGCCCACTGCTACATCACTGAATTTAATTATCATACCACCGCCCTGTCTCATTTCCTTTAGCTGCTCTTTACCTGCAATGACAGGCTTTCAGAAACTTGCCAAATTATTTGTGCCACAAGCTCAAGGGGTGAAGCGTGCAATTACATGCTGGTGTGCCGCCAAAAGCTTGAGGAAGACTTCATCAGGGTTGGGCTACATGATCAACATACTAACTCCCTGACATAAGTATTTAAATACTCTGAAACTAGTGCCAAGATAAAAATAGACCCAAATGTCATGAGTAAATTAGCAACATGTTTCCCTGCTGTTGGCTTGAAAACAAGAAAGGAAATAAAGCATACTAGAAACGTCTTGAAATGTCTTGGAAACACCTGCCTTTAAAACCAGCTGGCTAGGCAAGTCCCACAGGGAGCTTCATCGCCTACTGCATGACTCACTACATGGTTTTCCTCTCAGCCTTTCTGCTTTCTTCGCCAGAATAATACTTGAGAGAGAATAAGATGACAGGAAACATACCACAAAGGCTGTTTTAGGCCCCTTGCCCAAAAACATTATGACAGTCAGTGTCACTGAAATGTATGTGAAATAGCCTTTATAGTCACTGTGAGCCCAGTGTTTTGAGAGACGATGGCAGCCGGAAATGACAGATGGGCAATGAGGAGCTGGCTATCCGTCTTCTCACATGGCTTTAACGTACGTGGGAATCTTTAAGGGCAGAGGATTGAAAAATGATCAGGAACATGGATCAGCAGATGTATAGGCTCACTGCTGCTAATCCTGCCCATATGTTCAAGTCCCCCACATGAGGAAGAAGACATGACAGTGAGCGATAGTCAGATTGCATCAGCTGTGGGTGACGAGGAAATAACCTGAGCGCAGGAAGTGGCAATGAATAGGGAAGAGGTCAAAAAAGGTGCCACACATTCAGTCATTCTTTCAGATGGCTCTGAAAGCACTGTGCAGTAGTTACCCTCTGTTCACCTTTTATTTCACTACCTGTCAGTGAGGCCGAGGGACGACAGCCTGCAATACATTTTCTCTCGCAGAAACAGTAACTTGCAACTCCACTGCTAAAAAACATCCTTTTAAACTGTTATCACCCAGTGGGAGATAATGGTCCTAGGTTGGAAAATCACACAGAGGGTCCTTTGGTCCTTAATTGATACTTAGCTTGTTGTCCTAATTAGCATTTTATGCAACGGTCAATTGAATGAAACAATAAACTGATATTAAATTGAAATCTCTTTCTCTTAAAGGGCTCAGAAAATTGAGCCATATGCTGACGATGATCATGTGATGAAAAGCTCCAGAACAGCTATTAAACTGACCCTGTGGTGAGCTTTTTTCGAGGCTCTTTCTCTCTAAGTGAATTAATAACATGTGGAGCACCATTTCAGTGTTACACACAGGCACATTTTGTTTCGTTCCTGTAAAAATGTTTTGATGGGAGAGCGTTATGAGCCGGGGAATCACACTTTCTCTGTTCTCTACCCTTTGAGCTGTTTGTCATGGGTGTCCCTACCAGCAGTACAAGACTCCAGCTGACATAGCTCTCGGGGTCATGAAGATGTGCAAACCACCCCCACCCCCATTAAGTGGTGATTC
This sequence comes from Epinephelus moara, assembly GCF_006386435.1. NCBI lineage: Eukaryota > Metazoa > Chordata > Actinopteri > Perciformes > Serranidae > Epinephelus > Epinephelus moara. The sequence goes on from NC_065512.1 coordinate 23,190,348, forward strand.
CTTTGCAACAATGAAAGCCAGTGGGTGTTAATGACAAAGTACAGAATCCAGGAGAAGATTGTGAGAATGGTGAAAATATTCTATGTCGACTTCCAGTGTGCATCAGAAGACCAAGGATAAATATGTGAGCATTTTGACATAAAAAACTGGCATCACACAAGGATGCAATATGTTTTTGACCATGATTGTTATTGATTGGGTCGTGAGAAGAGCAGCTGGCCATGGGGAGAATGGTCACATCAAAAACTAGATGAGCTGGACTTTGCAGATGACAAAGTGCAACTCTCCTCTACCAAACAACTGATTCGAGGTAAAATGTCAAGACTGGAAAAAAGAAGTTGATGAGTGGGACTCCAGATCAACACAGAAAGGACCAAAGTGATGAGTATTAATGCAAGAAACCAGGACAGGATTCAAACTGATATTGAAGCCAAAGATGAGTTCATAGTTTTTAAAGAGGCAGGTGGAATAAAGGACCTGAAGAACAGACTCCTAAAAGGCAGGGATGCAATCTAAAGAAGACCTAGAGAAGGTTGTATCAACTTGTCCTGGTCCTTACTGCTAAGTCGGTCATTGTTAAGTCCAATTTTTGGGATGGACTTGTGTCAGTTGCACGAACCAAACTTATGCCTAGTCTTAAAGGGGAACTAATGTTTTTTTCAACCTGGGCCCTATTTTCCGATCTACTTTTGTCTAAATGAGTGATAGGATGTTAAATATTTGATATTTCTCCAGTACAAAGCTCGTACCTGACCTGCCTGCAACCCGTGTGTGCTATATGAAATAATAGGGCACTCAGACAGCGTCAAACAACGTCAAAATACATCCACTAAAAGTGCATTTTTTTCACACAGATAGGCTCGGATTGTTAGTATAATTATCCGACAACATAACGGAAAGGAGAAATGAACGTCTGTGTTTACCTTTAGCTGGATTCGAACATGTTCCTCTGCCTGTTGCTGCTCCCTCTCTCTCCTCGTCCCTCTTCAGTTTCAATGAGTTCTGCGTCCGTGTACGTAAGCCCTAGCTTCGTACTGGGGAAATGTCAAATATTGAACATCCTATCACTCATTTAGACAAAAGTAGATTGGAAAATAGGGCCCAGGTTGAAAAAAAACATTAGTTCCCCTTTAACTAGGCCCAGTCTTAGCGATGCTCAGCTCATTGCGTTGCCAGGATATACTGTTGACATTCTCCCGCTGTCTTGCTAACATGTAGCTAATCATTTAGCATTTGCGGCAACTTTATCATGAAGGATCAGAGAAAAAGAAAAGGAAATTCTACAGGTCCAGATACAAAAATTATTAGAGCTGTTTGGGAGAATCGTATCTGTGTTTGATTGACAGTGGCTGGCTGGCAGAGCTCCATAAGAAGGAAGAGAAAAGTAAACAAACTACTGGGTTTTTGCTACAACTCATGGATGTACAGTGTGTTGTTAGCAGTCAGTATAGAAAGCAAGGAGCACACCAGCATCTGAATGGACGAAAGTGACATTTGCAGTTTATATACTGCTGCTTAATGTGCTGCAGCTGACCAGTTAATTAGCATGCGATCTAACTGACATTTGCAGTGCCAGTGAACGTTGTTGTTGTGTTGTGTGGCAGCTGGTTCAACAAGCTAAGGGGAAGGACAAGACGTGTTCATGTTTGTAAGTTAGCTAAATAAAAACTAGACATTAGAAGGAAAGATAACGTGGCTTGTTGTCTACAGTTTGTGGCTGTTGTGTATCAGGCTGCTGATATGGAGCTCTAACAACATCTCATGAAGAACAAAGCTGAGGCTGAATAAAACACTGGTGCTTGTGCCTGTCTTGTTATATGGATGTGAGACATGAAAAATGAACAGGGAGACAACAAACTATTTCATGTGTTTCATAACAAGTGTCTGACAAAGAACCCTCAGAATTCAATGGCGAGGCCATGTTAGTACTGAAGAGTCACTGGAAAGAGTCGTAATGAAACTGCCGAGAGAGGAAATGAAGTGGCTTAGATGGAAGATGGATGAATAAATACTGGGGCAGAAGCAAAACTAGAAATACCTCCTCACGGCTCTATGCTTCTGCGAACCAGTCAAATTGCAATTACAGTTTACATCCATGTCGGTCCAGAGTCATATGTAGCTAACGGCTGTTGACAGTGCTTCAAATGTTGCTGCAAAGACGCTGCATATTTCAAAACATAGATGCCTCACACACATTTCTATACAGTCAACAGAGTTTCAAGGTGGGTACCCAAGATCAGTGTCACTAATTCAATGTCTCCCCTTCTGTTCCTTTGATATGATGCTGAGTAATGGCTGCAGAACATTCTGATGTCACGGTGAAGCTGACCTTTGATCTTTTGGATATAAAATGACATCACTTACCCAGTTTTGTGTGAAATTTTGTCCCAATTGGCACATGAAACTCTCGCGAAAGTTTATTCAGGAAGACAATACTTTTCATGCTAGGGCCGTACAGTATGTTTCTTTCTCACCCTGCTCACTCTCTGTCTCTAGGTGACATCATCTGGGAAGGTCAGTTGAGTCATCAGCTGATTAACAATCAACCAACAGCACAGCGACACACCATCTCTGTCAGCCCATCATCTTAATACTCCTCATTTTAAATATGGTTCTTTCTTTGCTGTAGTTCTTTCTTGCTCCTGTCATGCACTCCCTTCACCTCCCCATCACCACCTAGTCTTCACAGATTCATCAGCCTCATTTGTCTCAGCAGTCAGCAGCCTCAGAGTCATCAACCACCACCACCAGTGTCTGGACTCCATGGGGAGATTTATCCTGCTGCCACTCAGATGTTCCTCGATCACAAAATATCTCCCTCTAGTGTCGAAGCGCCAAAGACTTCTGTTAAATCTTAATCAGCCCAAATCATCTGTTAATCTGTACACTCGCATTCTGTATTAAATATTATCTGTACTTTATACTTGTGTCTCTCCTCATTGAAATGGCTTCTTGAGTTATGCCCAGGGAGGTCACAGTGATCTTGATATTTGACTACTGAATTCTAATCAGTTCATCTTTGCATCCAAGTGGACATTGAGGAAATTCTCTTATGGCCTTCTTGAGATATCATGTTCATGCGAATGAGACTGATATGCGGACATATGGATGTACAGATGTGCAGATGTACAAAAACATGATGCCTTGGGTCATAGCTAGCCAAAGTGAGGGCATAAAATCAACTGCAACACAGAACTGGCCTCGGCGCCAGGAAGAAAAAGAAGAGGAGGGAGACCAAAGACTTGCTAGAGGTGCACTGTGGAGAAGAAAGTGCTAGAAATTCTGGAATGAGGTGCCGACCGTAGCAGCTGACTGGGAAACGGGGGGAACACCCTGTGAAGGCACCAAGAAGATATCTAACAGGTAACATTTGGTTTGCAGATATTTAACTCCTGATGGTTTTACATTATAAAGGCACATTTGAAATGTAGGATATCACATATAAAAACAATTCACCACTTAATGAGGTCACATGAAGGCACATCTGGTTTCTGACATCCCGTGATTAAACATTAATTTCATATGCTTTTTGTATGACCCTATGTATTTTTGCTGTGCCGCTTTCTCATGAAATACTGTGACAAATACAAGCAGAATACTGATGAAATAATAACAGTTAATCTCCCTTACTCCTAATCTACTTTAGTAGACTTGCACTAATTTTTATTTTCATCATCAATCAGTTTGCTGATACAAATATTTGCTTAATTATTCAGTCTAAGAAATTACAGAAAATAGTGAAAAAGAAAGAAATGTTAAATATACAGTGATGTAACTGATTGAAAATACCAGGCTGCATCCAGAGAATATATATTCTTTAGTGCATGTCAAAAAAGAGTTGAATAAAATATTTATTCAGTTCTATATAGTTTTGTTTATACCTAAAAAAGTTGCACCATGCCTCTCTTGCTCTTTCTATTCAGCTGAAGAGTGGCAGCGTTATCCTGGAGCATCAAACATGTTTGTATACACACTCAGGGGGCATCTCTTCATGCTGACTTTGCTGATAGCAGAAATAAATTCAGAGGCCCATCAGTCAGAGAGGTAGGAGTGATCTCTCTTCCTCCACAGTTTCACACTGAGGCTATAAACTGATCTCTGTCACAGGAGGAACAAAGCAGCGTTGCCAGACAGTACACAAGCAGCTGTAGCATATACAAGAGCAGGATTATTGCCACAGTGGAGCTTTCTATTTGGATATGATACTGTCTGCACTCGAAGCTGAAGCACCAGATGTGCTGGTGTGATTTCCTGTTGGATTTCGAATTCATGTGATGCTTCATAAGATGGAGATAGAGTGAGGGGATTGCAGAAATCATGTAAAAAGGAGGAGGATTTGGTATGTGGGAAAAACAACACAGCATCAACACATATATAGTTGTTACCATACAGGATATCAGATGCTATATTATTCTGTCCGATGTAAAAACTGACCTTCCACATTGATTAAAAGAAATATTAAAGTCATCCTTAAACACCAGCAGCATCTTAACTTTGTCCCGTCCTCTCTGTTTCAGATAAGTTGTGACTGATGGAGCCCAGAGGTGCGTGAGCTGCCATCCAGGACTCATCTGGCCCATGACAGCCCTGAGGCGGTGGCTGTCACCAGCAGAGCAGACCTCCTGCTCCCGGCCGCAGTTTCCGTTGGAGCGGAGGCCGGCTAATGAGGACGTTATCAGATCAGTGTCTTCACCCTGACACAAGCGTAGCCGCCAGCACAACGGATTCGACCTTCTTCCACCTGCTCTAAAGATGAACGACCAGGAGCTTCACGCAATATAGTCATAGGAGGAGGGCGGTCATAGATATTGTGTATTATTTCCAGGAAGTGAATAACTGCAGAGATGAATAAGAGAAGGGAATGCGATTTATGTGGCAGGATTCAATTTCAAAAGTATAGTGTTCATTTTAGTTGACTCACTTCTGAATTTTGTATAGTCCAGATCTACAGACAGATTATGGAAAAAATAACTTTGCTTTTGTCATTATATTTTTATTTTCCCATTACATGTATTTTCACAGTAAGTTTTTAGTCCATGATTGCTTAAAAAAAATCTTTTTCACAACAAATGGGTAAACTCCATGTGTGGTTAATAAATGGGCCTTGAATTCAGATTTCTTTTTGTCAGCTGCTGTTTCCGAGGTCAAAAATGAACTTTAAAAATTAAATTTAAATAAGTTGAGTCTACAGTGCTGCTTTGAGCGAATGCTAACATTATAAAAATGCTACCGATGGTAAAGGAATAGTTCAAACATTTTGAGGAATACATGAGTTACTCTCACCTATGTGGTCGTATGTTCCTATGTATACAAAGATGGACGACGCATCTCCACTTCTTCCTGCTGTACAAAAAGAAGCCAAATATCTTGGTTATAGCTGCTGCCATCTTGCAGTGGTGATGTCATTTGGAGCCAGAGTCTTTGCAGTGGTGATTTCCGCTAGGGCTGTCAAAATTTTTTTCGAAGTTCGAAATATATATTCGAATCTATATATTTTTTATAAGTTCAAACCTAAATTTGATAATTCGAATATCATTAATAATTAATTAATACTATCAATAATGTTGTATATCACAGTGAATCCCGTTCGGGCGGAGATGGCTCGCACACAAGCCGGGCCAGAGAGGGACGCAGTGACGGAGGGAGAGGCGCCGACGGAGGAGCCCGCTGCGCCAACACCACCCACTGCACTGTCCGCGATGTGTGACCTGTTCGGGGAGACATACAGGGAGAGTGTTGCACCTGCTGCCTCCCTGCCTACCCTTTTTGAAGAAGAGATGAATGTTACCAGAATGAGACACCACTACGAGCCGACCAGGATCCAATCTTGTGGTGGAAAACTACGCACTGAAGTATCCAAACATTGTTCAGATAGCGAGGCAGAAGTTGGTCATACCTGGCACTTCAGTGAGGTCAGAACGGGTGTTTTCATCTGAGTGTTACGTTCATATTGCGTCAGCAATAAGCATCTTATTTTTTGTGTTTTTTTGTAAAAAATAAAAAAATAATCTTATTTTTTGTGTTTTTTTGTAAAAAATAAAAAAATAAAAATAATAATAATAATAAATTTGAATATTATTCGAACTCTACTAAATTAATTCGAAAATATTCAAACTCAATTTCATGGTGCTTTTGACAGCCCTATTTCCACAGTATTGAGTTCACTTGAGTATTGAGAATTCACTTGTCTGACTATTCGCAAGCAGCACCATTGATCATGAACACACCCACTGGCACACATAGCTGTCTATCATGACCCCCCCCCCCAAAACAAGCCTACCAGAAAAACTGAACACTGAACATACATCAGTGTGATAAGAACTACCTAAAATGAAAGAAACTATCTGTAGGAAAAATGTATTTGATGTGTACTTTGGTCTTTTAGTTTGGCCCCTGTCCCATCTGGTAACATAGAGGGGGCGGGGTTTATGACCTATACTGCAGCCAGCCACCAAGGGGCGATCACGATGTTTGGCTTCACTTTTGGGGAGCTGTCATGTCCTTGAAATAATTGTGAAGATACTTTTTTTAAAAAACAAAAACAACAACCTGAAAGTGGGGCTGGATGAAAAGTCAGGGGATTACCAAAGTCATGAATGTTTATGCAAAATGTCATGGCATTCCATTAAATAGTCATTTTAGTCTGGACCAAAATGGTCGACTGACCAACTGACAGACCAACATTGTCTCTAAAAACCACCCCACTGCTGTGGATGACAAAAGTTTCTTTCAGAAGTTGTTGTAAGAAGTCATTTATGAGGCTGAAGCTTGTACTGCTGTCAGATCTGCACATTTATGAACTCCTTTAATTAACACGTGTTAACATGACACAGAGTGTGAAGTGATTAAACAAGTGCTGCTGTTATTTTTAAAAATGCTCTGAATCAGTGACAGAGCCACTTAGGCACTGCCCTCAATACGCCTCCTTGGTGATGGGTAATTGTTGTGTTTGTATACGTGTGGCTCCATCACTCCGCTGAATGGTGTCATTATCAAAACCATGCACTAGCTGCAGAGAAAACAGCGTCTCGCTCTCACACTGTCATATGCTGAAAACCGTGCCGTTGCTGCATAGAGAACTCTGCGAACTTCAATGAGGCACAAACCAAGTGTAAAAACTAGCTGTGATTGCTGTGCATGCACTGCTGAACATATTCTTGACAGGACAAAGTTACAGCAGATGAGGACTGAGCAACAGAACCATCTGTTTTACCTTTAGTCCTGAGACGACGGTAAACATCTCAGTGCCACTCACTGAGATTTAGATTATGAGGGATGAAACAGCTGCATTTATTTCAGCTGTTTCAGAGCAAAAAACACAACCTTGCAGTCAAACATCAACCGCTGACTCCGCAGCCAGAAAAGCATCATATCTTCACACGGGAGACCTGAGCAAATTAGCTTTGTTTACGGTTTTGCACTAATACATCACCATAATCATCATCACTGTGATGGAAGAGAGGTGTCTATAAGCTGAAACCAATTTTAACTTTAAATTGTCATCTCCAGAACAGAGCCATTCTATCATTTTGAAGGCCTTACGTGGGCCATTAGTATGCACAATGAGGTGCACTTCATCTTCGCACACAGGGAGCAAATTAACTTCAAGCACTGGCACTGTAGTGGTTGTGTAACGGTGGACTATGAGGGTAGGTGTTGTTTTTCTGCAGTTGATTGCACAGTCAGGGAGAGACAGTAAGGCTGTAAACATCACATGACATCTTATTCATGTATTTATCCATCCATCCACTCAGCTGTGTGGGCAGAGAGACAACATACTGTCCTTTACACAGTGCGTCTATTTCCAAAATGGCATTTTGGCCAGCGACACTCACAAAGCATCTATATGCTGGAAACATGTTGGAGAAGAACCTCAGAAGATGACAGATTAATGTCCTCGGTGACAGCTAATTTGGCTGTGTGGGAGTGAGAGGGAGCTGCCGGAGTGTTTATTTCCCTCAGAAAAATCAACATATCTGATCTCGGGTGGGAGGGAGAGTCATTTTCCAGAGTGAATTTTCTTCCTCGCCGAGAGTAGCGGCTGTCAGAGGATGCACAAGATCACTAATTTTGGTAGCAGTAATTACTACCCTAATTCACATGCCAAGCACAGCAGAGTGTATGTTTTTCTGCTGTCCATTTGCAGAGAAGTTGTTTAAGAAAATGGTGAATTTAAGGCCAAAATATGCAGGCAGAGTTTAAAAGTGCTCACACTATGTCATATGGAAATGAAATATATGACTTATATGCCCCTAAATCAAGATTAATGTTGTCATATGTTACCTATAAGGCAAATATTATCATTGCATACATCCTCTGGATATATGAAGATATATACGTTTATAACACATGAAATACCCAAAGTAAAATATGTGGATCTATTAATATTATCTAGGCTATATGATTCATACACTATATATACTTATATAGGGTATTATAGCAGCAGTAGCTCAGTCTATAGGGACTTTGGTTAGGAGCTAGAGGGTTGCCTGTTCAAGTCCCCGTCCGGACCAAATATGGAGTGTGGACTGGTGGCTGGAGAGGTGCCACTTCACCTCCTGGGCACTGCCGAGGTGCCCTTGAGCAAGGCACTGAACCCCCCAACCACACGGGGCGCCTGTCCATGGGTAGCACCCTCACTCTGACATCCCTCCACTTAAATATAAGAGGAGGGATGCATATATAGGTCCTGTTTGTGCATGTGTGTATTTCGGACCTGTGTGTAATTGATAACAAAGTGAAAAAATTTAATTTCCCCTCCGTCCCAATAATTAAGTCTCCAGTAAGAGTAAGAATACTCGAGTATATGTACTACTAGTACTATGTTTTGTTTATATAAATTACATTTATATATGTATGTGAAATATTTATTACTCATTTATACAAACATAAATAATTACATAATGACATATATGGCAATAAGTGTATTACACATACACCGATCACCCAAAACATTAAAACCACTTGCTGGTGAAGAGACTTACATTAACCTGACATGTTCCACCCACCTAAACACTTTTACAGACCAAGTAACCCCCTCACAACAACAGCAGCAATCCCCAAAAGCAGCGGCTCCCAAGCTGGACAGTCTGCCACACCACACTGCAAAAACTGCTCAGGAACGGCCAGAGGAATGTAACAAAGAGCTCAAGGCATTGACCTGGCCTCCAGCTTCTCCAAATCCCAATCTGGTCGAGCATCCATTGGACATGCTGGTACCCCAGCAAGCAACCCACAGGACTCAAAGTCTGCGCTAACGCCCCGGTGCCAGACACCACAGCACACACCCCAGAGGTCCTGTGTCTGTGTGCTGACAGGTCAGAGCCGAGACTGATCTAGGGAGGCCCCACTGTGGATTGGGGGTATAGGCATGTCCCACAAATGCTCCATCAGATTGGGATCCGGGGAATGAGGAGGCCAGGTTGATGCCTTGAGCTCTTTGTCATGTTCCTCAGGCCATTCCTGAGCAGTTTGTATGGTGTGGCATGGTTCATTGTCCTGCTGGGGGACACTGACATCGAGGAGTGTAGTTGCTATGAGGGGGGGTGACTTGGTCTGCAACAGTCTTTGGGTGGGTGGAGCGCAGTAGGTGGCATCCACATGAATTCCAGGACCAAAGGTTTCCCAGCAGAACATTGCATTGTAATGAAATGGTCAATGGTATTCACTTCACCAGCCAGTGGTTTTAATGTTTTGGCTGATAAGTGAACATAAGCAGACATATTTATACGGGTGAGACATATATGCCAATATATGAAATTGTTCCAAATTCTAATAGGTTTCATATGTAGTTAGTATATGCACATACAAATGTTTTTACTTAACATATATGAAAATTCAATATATGTGCATATATTACATTTCTGTATGGAGTTTAATTACTTTAATTTGCCTAAGCAGCCGAATGAGCTGAAACCAAAACTGTACAGCGCATAATTACCAAGGAATTTTACAGGACAAGTTTCTCTTTTATTCAGTCCAATTACTCAGTCTGTGGTGAGATTTATTTGCTTTGTTAGAGAAAATGTGAGAGCTTGCTAATCCAATGAAATTAGTGCTTGCACCAGTGAATCTTTTTATGCCGCTAATTGTAAGAAATGAAATGAGTCTAGCATCATTTGATGATCCAAAAGTTTTATATATTTCATATCACTTTCTCTTGTGCTAGAACAAGAAAAAAAATGCACACACACACACTGAGGGATTTTAAATCCGTCTTTAACTAATCAACGCATTGTGAGATTTAGTAAGTAAAGCTGTTTAAAGAGTGAAGAGAGTAAATTAGAGGAATGGAAAGCTCATTATGTGTGCAAACATGTGAGGGTGTTTAAATATTAGAACATACGGCTGAACGCTGCCTGCAGCAGCCAATTCCCACAAAATTAAGACACATACATACACCCACTTTCTTCTCTTAATTGTGAATTTGATGAACATCTCTTGTGCGTGTGACAGCCTGAAATGCTCAACAGGTTTCAATTATAGTCCAATATCATCAGTGCAATATCACTGCAGCAGCCTTCAGCATGAGCCTGTCCCCGCGCCCAGAGGTAATAAAAAGGTGAACAGTCGCATTATTGTAGTTGTTTGAATCACGCTGTGTCCCCTGACAGTTTGAGCGGTTGTCACATTTATTAACACTTCAGACAAAGCCCGGTGTTGTTGCTGCCTCAGGTGGGAGTAGCTGGCCACATGAAACAAAGTGAAAGCCCCAGAGAGAATCTTAAAGAAAGAATGACAGGGACACGGCCAACAGAGGAGAGAACACATTTCTTTGAGTGTGGAAACCAGATTGGCGTCTCATTTAACTTTACAGAGTGTTCTGTATCAGTACAGTGACTGTTTTTTCCTGTATAACTAAATCCAAGGACGTGATAGATGTAGGAAAGCATCTGATATTGAATACCTGGTGCATTTAATGCTGCACTAGTTAAACATTATGTAAACTATGGGTCAAATGACTACATGTAATGTGAAATGGATAACTTGAAGTAACGAACCAGCAGACCATCAACTCTGCTGTCCCCATTAGCTCTACATCTTGCAATTCATTGTTTTAGTTTTACAGTCCACAGTGACACTAATAAAGGCATTAACTAATCACGTTGCACCTAAACTTATGAGGACTGCAACAACTCAGTCTTCATAGTCTGCACCAAGATGGCAAACTTACTTACTCCTTTTAGCCTTGACAAATGCAGCGCACACCAGGTCCATTCCCTCCTTTGTTACCTTTCACAGTAAAAGCCCTAGACATTTACACTGCGTAACTGTTTACTAGAGGGAGCTCAAATCCACTCAGGGCTTTTTACTAAAAGGAAACCCAACAAAAATAGCTTACAGTAGCTTTGGCTATACGACAGCTAACCACAGACGGACTGCTGCTCTGGGGATTCTGATAGTTATCACAAATTCGCATTGCGGCAGGTATTAATAGTTTTGATGCAAAACATTAGCAGGTGAATATTTCCCATTTTCTTGTCAGTTATTTGACGCGCCCCCACTGTGTAAAGGCCTTAAACATTAGATATTTCCTCCAAAAAACACAGCTAAAAGGAGAGTGAATATTGAACTTACATTCACCAGGTGGCTCTGTGTCCAACACATTCTCACTCCGACCTCGTCAGGTATTGACATGCTTGGTCATTGGACCAAGGACTGGACTTTCCACATCCACATATAACATGCAGGTACCCTAGGTGCGTTGGTTGTTGACATTCTGGGACACTGTGTCAAGTTCTGCCTGTTCAATATACACTTCCGTTTTCACAGGAAATTTAACCTTTACATACAGTCTCTTTCAAAATAAATGCACTATGTCAGTACAACACAGTGAATTGACATTTCTTTCCTTCAACAACAAACACACATGGTTGGGTTTAGGCAACAAAAAAACGTGGTTAAATTCAGGCAACAAAAGCAATTGGTTAGTTTAGGAAAAAAGAACAGGGTTTGGCTTTAGAATCATATGGGACGCGAACACCGCACCTTTGGGTGAAAGTCGATGTTTCTTGGAGACCTCTGACACCTCTCCCGCCTCACTTGGATATTCGTCGCCTTAACTTTTGTCCTTGTCCCACTGCGTTTCCCTCTCATGCCGACGTTAAAGGACGACTTTATTTGTCGGTGTCTGCTGCCGCAAGTCACTGCCCAAGCGTCAGATTTTGATGACTTTGTAGTGAGACCAGGCTCTTGAGTCTGCTGTATGTGTAAATAGACTACTGTCTGTTAACATGTTTGCCACATAGACTTTAAAATGTGATTATATGACAATGTTGTGTTTACATCTTGTTGTGCTGCCCCTAAGTGGCCAAAAAAATGAACTGATACAGGTTAGAAGAAAATGCAGACAGCGTGTTTTCAGAATTTATTGCACTTGAAAATAAATACTTCCTTCCTCCTGTCTCTCCCAGCTCCTCCAATTTCATAATCATTGCCCAAAACTGATGAAAGTCAGAGATAATCACCTGTGCTGCTGCTGTTTTTCAGGCCACTGGTTCAAACCTCTTCACCTCCACACTGGAAGAGGCTAAGGACATTGTGAAGGTGATGAGAGGAGAGTGTCTGATTCATGCAGCCTTTCCCTCTGTCTCCGTGAGCAGATGGCGAGTTGGATCAGTGCCTTTAGATTGGCTGCTATCTTCTCATCTGTGGCCTGTCTGTGGCAATCAACAGCTGCCTCTCGGGCAGTAAACGTATTGATTACAGGTGGCACTGATCTCTAAACAGCCGAGCTGAGGCATCTGGGGATCAGTGGAAGCAAGAACACACGGACAGGCACATTGCTTTCCTACCAAACAGCAGAACAATAATATCCAGATTTATCTCACACACTGAGTGCTTCTTTAACAGCCCCGAGGAAGTTAATGACAGAAAACCTTCAGCTTCTGCCTTCCTTGTAGAAAGGGTGTGAAGGTGATGTTGATGCTGCAAGGGTTGCTAAATACAGAATACCACTTGCCTAGAAACCAGGTAACAAGTCTAATTAATGTCAGTGTACATGACAGACACACACATGCACACGCCCTCCCACACACACACAAACGCACACCAAGTAGTCAGAGTGTACTTCCTGGTGGATAAATGATTCATGGCTGTTCTCTCTACAGGAGTGACCCAATCTACAGGTGTTCTGTTTCCAAGTGTCCTAAGCTGTGTAGGAGACGTTCTTTGTTAACCCTCATTAAAACCCTGATTACACTGGGTGGCCTCATTACTTGGCCTCTCACAGTGTCTATTGTACCAGGATTTACATTATCTCTCATATTCCGATGAATAATTAACAGGCGTGTGGTCCACAGCGCTCTTTTTTTCCTCTGGATCATAATTGTGTCCATTAAATGCATGTCAATGCCAAAATGTGGACGTCTAATCACTCAGCGTTTGTCTTGATTATGACCACATTTTTCTGACCAATTGACTGACCTTTACAGAACATACACACAACATATCTGAAGAGCTGTATGACTTACAAAACATAATTGCACCAAAGATATTGATTTTGTACGTTACAAAGACACAACAATGTAGAAAATGTGACTTTATTTCAGTCAATTCATTTATTCATAACAAGACAATCTGAAACTATCAGGGCATCAGTTAAAACAGAGCACCCATCTGATACCTATCATATACTTGTAAATTGCAGCACTAAATGTTGAATTTTTCGTCCACCATGACAGATGGAACTGATAAAATGATTTTTCAACTGACACTGATGAAGAAACTCCATGTGTTCATAACTGTATTTAATGTGAATTGCTCACATCTGGCCAAATCCTGACCCAGTTGATAAGGTCTACATCAGTGCTGTTACTGATCCAGTGGGTCTCTACAGAATACAGTATATTGCTCTTTCTGTAAATGCAGATATGTTGGTAAGTTGGTGTTAAAGGAATAGGTTGACATTTGGGAAATTAGCTTATTTGCTTTCTTGCGTAGAGTTACATGAGAGTTTCCGCCACCGGTTAGTCTAGCTTAGAACGGAGACTGAACAGAAGGGGAAACAGCTAGTCTAGCTCTGTCCAAAGGTAATAAAAGCAGCCGGCCTTGACTTCTAAATCTCACTGTGTGAGGACCCTGTTGAAATTGTTCTGTTTATTATATTTCATGAAAAGAATTGTCTTTTTGAGGGGCTAAACATGCTTGAGAACTCACAAAACTTTGCACGTCCATCAGAGCTGGTGAAAACTTGGTGTTTTGTGCTTAGGTTTCCAAAAATGGCTTAATCAATGATGCAGCCCTCGCAGTACATTTCACCTAGAGGTATGAAAATTGGGATTTACATTAAACATCCCAAGGCCTCCTCTTGGAGCCATACCCTAAACCCAACAGGAGGTCAGCCATTTTGAATGAACTTCTAATTTTTAGGGCATTTTTTGCCATTTCTAGGTGTTGTACTTTAATAAACTTCTGCCTGAGATTTTGCCAGATCGATTTTAAATATGTGCAGAACAATCTGAAGACCTTGTCAATACTAAATTGTGAAGCTTTTGAGTTTTTGTTGAATGGCACAGCCATGGCGAGGCATCACATTCCCAAGTTTTGCCACAAAACAGGTAATATTTCGTAACAATCTACATGTCAGTACTGAATTACAGTCAGAACACCACCAACTGGCAACAGAAAGTGATGTGTGTCATACTTTGATGTCCTGCTACTGACAAATTGACCAGATCCACCTCATATTTGGACAGACAGGCTTTAAGACCTTGATGACACTTTAATGTGAAAACTGTGAGATTTCGTCAAACGGCGTTGCTGTGACAGTGCATTGAATTTTGATGTTTTGACATGACACAGAAAGCTGTTGTAACTTGATTTTACCAAGTCCAATCTGCCCAAAATTCCACATGCTGTCCAAAAAAAGTTCAGGCATGAAGACACTTACAGACCCATACTGACTCATACTCATAGTGGCACTTACTGGCAACAGGAAGTCAACCTGATGAGACAAAGATCATTCAATTGACATGAAATTTATGTCATGTGGTCTTTACATGACATTCAGCAATGTGACGATAATTAGTGTATGTTCTCTAGTGCCGCATAGTGGACACAGGAAGTGGTACACAATTTCTAATAGGTCATTTCCAGCACAATGCACTCCATACAGGAACTGTCTAAGTTGTGCGCACAGTGTCGAACTGTCACAAAAAACAGCTGAGTCAATTAGTGACAGTACCCTTGTTCTTGGAAAGAGTTGTTTATTGCTGCTTGCAGCTTTAGTGACACTTTGTATCTGGTTAACTTAATCCTTTAAAAAACTGAAGTGTAAAAGCGACCAGTTGTGTTTTCTTAAAGGATTAAGAGCCCAACAATTTCTTAGCAGGTCTCAGCAACTTACTGAAGTCTCTTCTCGTTGCCTAGCAACCTTAAAGTGACCAAAGAACTCCAAGATGCCCCCTGGCCAAGAAATAGTCAGGCACATAACCACCTTTGAAACAACAAATAGATTTTTATATCTTGTTATGTTGTATGGCTTAAGGGCTGTCCACACCAAGAATGATAACTACAAGAGTAAATGAAAAAATAATTCTATCTTAAGTGGATGTTGGAGTCCGCAACTCAACTAAAATGACAACAACAATAGTGGCAAAAGATATTGTTGGGATCACCCTCAGAGGGATTTGAGGGATGGTAGAAACATAGACAGCCAAGCAAAATTCATTGAAATTTTCAGGGCATTACATTCAACATGGCAGATGACACTGCATGAAGAGTCATCACTGAGGATAATTTATTTTTTTTTTTTCATCTGGGGTTCAACTGGGCTCACCCTCAGAATCAGCGGTTAGTGTTTTGTTATTATTATTGATGGAGGTGAAGAGACGATTACATTGTTCTGGTTTGCTTTTTGTTTTCTGTGCAACTCTCAGCAGTAACATGACATCAAAATCCATTTTTATAAGCTGTCAACACAGCTGGAGTATGGTAGACGGCCGTTTAAACACACAAGATAGCACATGTTAAGTAGTGAGCCTCAGACGTGTTGCTCCTGCCTTTTTCCAGTTTTTATGCTAAGCTAACAACTGGCTGCTGTTAGCTCATCTAACAGAAAGGCCAATGAGCTTATTTTCCAAACTGTTTAACCATTCCTGTAAGAAATTGACAATTAAAGACCACCGGAGTGTAAAGAGACTTGTGGCACCTACTGTAGGCTTTAGTTAATATTCTTGAATCACACTGCCTGGACTCCCCACCTTGAGAAATGTGCTCTGACTGTGTTGGTATATTAATGATGATGAGACTCAGGAGTACAGACCGTGGACACAAGCAGCCTCGTCCCCTGGAGAACACAGCCAACATGTTTTGTACAGTAACTATGTCAGCATCATGTGAGGTTCATTGGGTGCAAGTCAGCATGAAAACATGCTGCACCCTGGAGCTAAAGAGAACAAAGCTGCAATACAGATTGTGAAGCAAAGCCACTCCTAATAAGAATGACTTTTAGCTTTTTAAAATGTCACAGAGTACACTGACGCAGAATTCGTTCAGACCCCTTAGTTTAAAATGAGCTGTTTTGCCTGGGCCCATTGAGGAGTGTTTAAGAACATCTGAAGGTATTTCTCCAAGGCTGTGGTAATAAGGTTAGGGCCTTGTGGAGCACTTTTTAATTACGTAGTCGTGGCCAGAGTCCTGCGAGGAACGTTTTACCTCGCTCCCAAACTTCCCTGCAGAGGCAGCAAGGTCAAACACTTAAAGAAATTAACAGAGTTAAAACACCAAAATCAAAGAGTCCCTACAGGTACTCCTGTTAATTAGCAAAGTTTTACCTAATGTGTTCCACTTTTAAACAGTTAGGGATGCAGAGCAGGGCTAAATATGAATATCTAAATAAGAATGACACCGTAATCCTCCACAGCACCTTAAACTCATTGAAACGGTGTGTTACAGCATCCCCATGAGACTGATACTGTTGCTAAATGTCATGGTAACAACCTTGCCAAGCAGGGTGCAGTCTCCCTCCGACACAGCCTCCTTCCTGACTTTCATCATTAAACTGCACACATGGGCAAGAGGCTTTGAAAAGCCTGCCACTATTGAGCACCCTTGAAAGGAAGGCTCTTTTCATTTAGTGGTCTACTGAAGATGATTTGCATTCAGGCGTTTTAATTGTGCCGTGTGATGTTCAACAGGCTAAGCTGATCCAGAGAGCTTGCTCTTCTCATCTGCATTAGTGATTGATGGAGGGCTGATTTTCCCTTGAACTTTCAGGGCTGTAGTGCTCAGAGTGCCGGGGGCGGGTGTGATGGTAAGGGCGGAGGAGGAGAGGAGGGGGAGCAGGCAGGAAGCAGGGTGGGCTCAAGGAGGACAAGCACTTTAGTCAGCCCATGTTCATAGATAATCAGACAATCAGCCAGAGATGCCTTTTGAAAAGGCTTGATTGTAGTTCTCTATGACAGTAAATAGTCATCCAGTAATCTTGAAAATAGGGCTTTTAGCTATCACTCCATGAGCACTAAACAGATACATTAACATTAAACTCACAGCAAAGCAGCGCTTTGAGAGCACCTTGCATAATTTTACATATGTTCTGTTGAAACGAGATGTGAAGTAACACATTTTGAGATTGCTCTTATACCTGGGGAAATTATGCAGGGGAGAAGGGCAATCATACAAAGCGTGGCAACTCTGTCTCCTAGAAATTATGTTTATGTACTAATTTGCAACAGCAAATATGTTTTATAAGAAGATGTGTTAGAGCCTTTTTGCATTGATTGCAAATTATATTCCCACATTCTGCTCATTTACTGAGGTGATGTAAATCTTTTTTTTTTTTTTTTGACATATGAATTGATGTGTTGACACAGTGGTGCAGTGGTTAGCACCATCGTCTTACAGCATGAGGGTTCCTGGTTTGAACACAGGGTGGGGGAGCCCCTCTGTGCATGTTCCCATGTCAGCATGGGTTTTCTCCGCGTACTCCGGCTTCCTCCCACAGTCCAAAGACATGCACGTCGGGTTAATTTGTGACTCTAAATTGCCCGTAGGTGTGAATGTGAGCATCAATCAATCAATTTTATTTATAAAGCCCAATATCACAAATCACAATTTGCCTCACAGGGCTTTACAGCATACGACATCCCTCTGTCCTTATGACCCTCGTAGTGGATAAGGAAAAACTCCCCCCAAAAAAAACCTTTAACGGGGAAAAAAACGGTAGAAACCTCAGGAAGAGCAACTGAGGAGGGATCCCTCTTCCAGGACGGACAGACGTGCAATAGATGTCGCATGAATGGTTGTCTTTCACTATGTGTTAGCCTTGCCATAGTCTGGTGACTCTCACCCAATATCAGCTGGGATACCATAGGTTCCAGCCCCCCGTGCATCCCCTAACAGGATAAGCGGTTATGGAAAATGAATAAATAAATTATTATTAGATATATTGTGATTACTGTGATAATGATCAGCCGAGATAGAAGAAAGGGGTGGGACTGAGTCATGATTTTCTTTAGCAAACAGGGTATTGGTACAGTGTTTGTCCTCACATTAGACTTGATAATGTTCTGTTAATTCTGTTGAGAATAAATCAGCTTAGTGAGAGCAACAGAACCAGCAGCTGCAGCATTGTGATTTGTTTTACATGAGTCAAGCAGAGCCCTGTTAAGGTGGCACAGTAAAAGAAGTTCAAAGAACAGGGCGTGATAAGATGCCCCCCAGATTATGTTTCCCTGTGTTAAGCAGTGTGTAGCATTTAGTTAGCATTAATTAGCATACAAATAATTTATTGGAGACAGGAGATGAGATGAAATTAGATTTCATTAGATAACAAAACCTTTTTAAACTCTTAGTCCACTTAATAACTTGCTCTGGAGCTTTTGACTGTGTAACATGTTCTTCATCAGCATGTTCTTATGAACCAGCCCAGTCGCCAAAATAAAATTTCTCATATTGTACGTTTCTGCAAAACACAGATAAGTTACATTTGTATGTTTCATATGTATCATATCAACATTTTTAGGGTAATGTAGTATATAAGCTGACTTTCTCATCAGGAGCTCAAGGGGATGGTGGATTGTGTGTCACCTAGGCGAACCAAGCTGCAGACTGCATCAGACCACTATACAAAAACAACAAACAACAGGCAACCCTTTCTACCAGTCTTTGTGGCACATAACCTGAGAGTTTTTTTACTGACACATGACAGCATTTCCCAGTGGGGTGTGACTCACTAAACGTGGGTGTTTTAAGCCAGAACATGATCTTTTCCCAACCACAACCATGGATGGAATATTGAATGGGCCTCTCAGGCACGCGGGACACAAAAAGACGACAAAGAGATGCAAATGAACTGCAAAGAGACATAAAATAATTACATAAAAAGAGAAAACCTGCACAGAGTCTGTGTGTCTTCCTTCTGGGTCGGAGGGGTGGTGGGGCCTTTTGTATATCTTTGCCCAGAGGCCCATTGTATCATAATCTGCCCATGACCATAACCAAGATGTTTTTGTGCCTAAACCTAACCAGACCTTCAGACTGGGGCCTGTTGAATCTTTCGGTGTTTCAGATTATTTTAGATTAAATTATATTCACTGTCACATTTTTATAATATGTGTCTTTAATCACGAGCGTACATATACATTTTCTGTAAAAGTGAATGAATATCTGAACACAATGAGTATTCTGCATTGATATTTTATACAGCTACACTGTGTTTGGTTTAACTGCCTCAGTATTTGGTGCGCAGCCAACTATCCACCTCACTAAACCAGCCTTATATCTCTGTTTTAACACTATGCTCCACATCCTGGCTGACAGCAAGTTGCCCTTGGCCTACTGTGAGCCCATTGTGTTGTTAAACAGCTTAATAGATTGAATGAGCTCTTCAGCCTGTTCAGTCTAACCTGAGACACCCTAAACTGTCTATCATACAGTATACAGGCTGATAAAAGCCCAAATAAAACACCCAGAGGTATCATTCTTTGTTTTTACTGTACAGATCGACGTTGTTTTGTGTAGCGTTTCGCAGTGATGATGTGTTGGGTAACACCATGTAGGCTGCACTCTAATATTATGCAGCTTGTGGACAAAATTACAGAGGCACCTGTGTCTTATTATACACTCTGCAATTTATTTTTCCAGCCACAGCAGGCAGCTGTATCAGTGAAAAGCCTCAGATAAACCTGATGTACACAAACTGCTCAACAGCACACAGGCAAAGTTAACGATTAGCAGGTGAACACAGTGGAGCATTGAGTAGATAAAGAGACAGGTGCTTTTGTAAAGAGACCAAAACAAAGCTAAAAGGAGAATGAATGTTGGATTTATATTCATGGGGCGGACAGATGAACAGAAATGCTGATCTATGTCTTTGGTTCATAATGTTTACATTCCCTTGAAGTGGCTTTGACAAAATTTCAGTTTCGTGTACCAGTGTCAACTCTACGCAATCCACCATGTGAGGTTAAAGGGATAGTGCACCCAAAAATGAAAATTCAGCCATTATCTACTCACCCATATGCCGATGGAGGCCCTGGTGAAGTTTTAGAGTCCTCACATCCCTTGTGGAGATCGGCGGGGGCAGCGGCTAGCACACCTAATGGTTGACAGCGCCCCAGACTAACGTCCAAGAGCACCCGACATAAAAAGTTGATTCGAAAAACATCATATGAGCTCTGTTTTTAGCCTCACTGTAGCCTGTAGCTCTGACTGCTTCTCTGTGCTCCGCGCTCATGTGTGTGCGCTCAGGGTGATCAGTGATGCACGGTCTCTGAAGAGCAGCAGTCTTGTCAGTACTGATGTCCAGATTCTCAAGTGCAGGCATCGCCAATTCCCAGTCTGAGCAGCAAAGACTTTCCTCATTGCTTTGCATTTGAAACAACTACACCACCAGGTTTCCAATGCTCGACTCCGGTATTCTGCGGCTGGCTGAGGCTCATGAGCTGCGGCGGCTGCTTCGTCCAGTAGCCTGAGTTCTGCATCTGTATACTCGGGCTCAAACAAATACGGCTCAACAAAGAAATGCTGTTCCTCCTCAATTTCAAAGTCTTCAGACATGTTGGGCTGTCCTTTGCTAAAAGACCGTAGTGCAAATTATCTTTTAGCTCTGTGGCTACCGTTGTCTCTCCCTGCGGTGCACGTGTCACGTGATGTAAACACGGGTAAGCAAAGCTCATGCTTTCGCTGGTCTCGCACAAGCGAGCACACGTGAGCGCGGAGCACAGAGAAGCAGTCGGAGCTACAGGCTACAGTGAGGCTAAAAACAGTGTTCATATGACGTTTTTCGAAACAACTTTTTATGTTGGGGCTTCAGCACGCTTGGATCACTACGGATGAGCAGTATGGAGATACTTTGTGGATTCAATTTTGTGTCCTTGGACGTTAGTCTGGGGCGCTGTCAGCCATTAGGTGTGCTAGCCACTCCCCCCGCCGATCTCCGCAAGGGATGTGAGGACTCTAAAACTTCACCTGAGCCTCCGTCGGCATATGGGTGAGTAGATAATGGCTGAATTTTCATTTTTGGGTGCACTATCCCTTTAAGGACCAAGAGTGCCTAATAAGCATGATAATAATTTGTATTTGTAAAAACACATGATCCTAGAAATGTTCAATCCTGTTAAAATGATCAAATGTAACTACAACTATGACTTTTCAACTATATATCCCAGTTTAAACACTGCCTGTTCAAGGCGGGAATATCACTCTGTTACAGTATGCTGCCTTGCCATGCTGTACCAGATACAATTGTGGAATGGGGAGACAGAGTGGTCTTGCCTTAAAGCCGCCATAGGAGGTAGTAACAGCGTCAAAAACTGTCTATATAAACAGGACAGCTGGCAGGACGGGACCCTGGGTATGACAGGTGTAATGTTTTGATGACGTGTTATGCATACTATCCACTACGGGAGATTTGAAAGTAGCTGTTAGCAGTTAGCGGCAAAGTCAAAGAAGAAGAACAATGGTCATAAATGTCTGCAAATTTGGAAAACAATGAGTTCTGGGAGCTCTTTCTCCTCCGAGCAGAAGATGACATTAGCTGCCATGTACCAGGGACGGTACATGATTGTTATTGCTGTGTTTTGCCATTGTTATCGTTTATAAAGCACTGCCGATAGGTATGTTTAATGTCACACTAGAGGCTGTTGTCACACCTGTCACGCCTTTTCTGATTCCACAATACTGGCATTCAGTCTATAATCACACACTGGAAAGAAGTGATTATTCCTTTGTAAAAATGCAAAGGTGGCATAAAGAGGGGACTTTGGCAACCTCTCTGTAAAAAGGGCTATTGTAGTCTAGACATCTTTTAACCTGCAAATTCCCATTTAGTGCTAATTGTTTACGGTTATTCATTGTGCCCCCTTGTCTGGCTGTGGTGGTTCATCTCTCTACCAACAGGTACACCATGAAACAACACACAGAGGCAGGCTGGCAGGCACTCAATGCATTTGGTTCTTTCGATTAGGAGCACCTGTTCAGAAAAGTACCCAGCTTTATGAATCGATTCAGGTAGAACGTGCAGTTAGAGACAGCCTCTATTAGCCTCTGTTTGTTGCCAGTTTTTTTTTAAAGGCAAATCAGAGATCCTAAATGCATTCAGTCATATTCTATACACCAAGCCAATTCCTCCATTTTGGGATGTCACCAGTTAAACCATCTTGCATTGTGAGTGTAATACTGTGGAGTGGTGGCTACCTTTCAGCACTGAAGCAAAGAAGATTATAGCCCAGCCTACAGACGCTCAGTGTGCTGCTAACAGCATCTGGTGATAAAAGCATACCCAGCTGAATGAAAGTGAATGTGACAATCAACTGCAATTCACTTTAAAGACAAGCCTAATTCAATAAACCTTCATTTTCCGTATATACACCCTAAATAGGGGCAGACGTTTACTGCTGAGAGTGTGAATAGATCTAGAGATACAATAGAAATAATAGCATCACAAAGACTGGTTTGATGCACATTTTATACATTTTCAGGGAATACATAGTTAATGGGGCTAGCGGGATAGATCAATTTTACTAATACCTTAAAGGGACAGTTCACCACCAAATCAAAAATACATATTTTCCCTCTTACCTGTAGTGCTACTTATCAATCTATATTGTTTTGGTGTGAGCTGCTATGTGTTGGAAATATTGGCTGTAGAGATGTCTCCCTTCATTCCAATATAATGGAACTAGATGACACTTGGCTTGTGGTGCATAAAGACCAAAAATCAAGTTAATCTCAAGATAATCCTCAGACCTTGTTGTGAGCAGTTTCAGGTAGGAACTGTTTTCTTTTGACTGAACTCCACACCCCACCAACTGAATCAGGAAGGAAGAGTGCATCAACTCATGGACAAGAGGCTAGTGCTCATGACAGCACAAAATATATAAATTTATGGTGTTCTCGGCTGAGCTATAACACGCTATGATACTACGTGAGCTAGCAGCATGGATGTATTAATAGATGTGCCTACCCTGCACAGGCCCAGGGAAGTGTTAGGGCCCCACCTGGGTTTCACCAGTGAAATTTCACTCTAACTAACACGCACCAACCAGGAAGAGATTTCAAATGACCAGAAAAAAACAACATAAAACCACAACATAGTGACACAAAAAGACCACAAGAGACACAGAATGGCTGCAAAGAGATGCAAAAACAGCTGCTAATAGACACAGAAGCTGCGAGCGTTTATACACACAGAGCTGGATTGGCGAGTTGATCCGAGGTGCTCAATTTTCCGCCTCGTAGGGTAGTCATATTGGTGGAACCTTTTTGGTTTAAAAAGAATGAGGTGGCCTTCCGCCACGGGAGGGGCTGTTGATGACTTGTGGGAGGAGCTGTTGATGATGCCACATGTGTGACCCACTGGCGGTGGCAGGAATTAGCAAGCAGCTAGTAGCAAGAGGGAAACGCAAACCTGACAGACACTGTAAAGATGAGCAACTGGGGAAACAAGGAATTGCGCGCCCTCCTTGCTCTTACAAACAAAGAGGCCATTAACTGTCAGATGACAGGGACGGTGAAGGACGGCCGACTTATGAGAGAATCGCCAAAGGACTGACCAGCAGCGGCTTCCCTCCCACGTCACTGGTTACGTCACATGCTTAGCTACACGTTTTGTTACTTGCTCACGCTCCCCATTGCCCCGAAAAAGGCGTATTCTGTATAAACAAAAGTAGGCAGTAGGCACTCCCCGATTTTGCTTTTATACTGCCAATGCTGAAAAAAGACTGATTGGGCTTTCCTGCAAATTTGCACAAGTCCTGTTTAAAAAGGGACTCACAATGACTACAAAAAAGGGCAAAACAACTACAAAAATAGACAAAACCACTACAAAGTCTGTGTGTCTATAGCTCCTATGTAGGAGAGGTCGTAGGGCCACCTGTATGTCTGTGTTCAGGGACGCATTGTCTCATAATCTGTCCATGGCTAGCAGTATCAAGCTACTGTACACTTCTTTCTGCATGGTGATCAAGTTGGCAGGTGTAGTTCAGTAAAAAGAAAATAGCTTCATGAAACTGCCTACAAAAAGTTCAGTAAGTTAATTGGTGTAACCGGGTCATGATATCATGATATCTCATTCACATGAATATTTCATTTCATACATGCATTTGTTTGAATGAATGTGTGTATATATGTAGACATATATGGTACTCAAATTGTGCTAATGTATTTTGGCTGAGTGTGTGTGTGTCTNATCCAAATCAAATCAAATCAAATCAAATGATTTCTGGAAAGAGACATTGCTGTTGAGTTTTGCAAATGTATTTTTTGTTGGTGTTTTGAGCACCACAAGCTGAGTGCCCTCTAGTTGCAAAAAATTTAAGGGAAGGCAGACAGACACTCAGCAACTCATACTAAAACAATTTAGTTTGATCAATAGCACTACACATAAGAGGAAAAATATGTATTTTGTATTTTGGGGTGAACGGTCCCTTTAAACGAAAGCTTTCCCGCTGCTGAGTTGGGAAAGTGTCTAAGCAGTGTTAAGGGAAACAGCTAACTACAGTATAAGAGTTTGTGGTGGCACTCCATCCTCCAGTGTGAGTCAGGCACATCATCTTTACTGCATTCAATCTTTGAATAATGCATGCTAGCGAGCCGCATGCATCAGCAGCAGATGCACACACCTCTTTGGTATTTCTTCTCCTCACAGCCAGACTGTAGGCACCCCATCTGCACCCATCAGCACGAAAAAAAGGGGGCAGCAGTAGTGCTACTGTGTCCCCAAAAAGTTGGGGCTTGAATGTTGCACTTCCACAAAGGGAACACCGCCTTCCTGACAGTTCAGTTTTAGGATGATTTTGTCAGCAGTGGATGTCATGGCAGGATAGAGATTTCTCCTGCTGCTGTAACTACTCGTCACTGTTTCAGAGACGTGAGAGATGAAAGACGGAGCTGGTAGTTGAGCACCTCAGCTCTCCCTCTGCATTTCGATGCCAAAGATCGCAGCTCATTTTGTGCCATCTGCAGCACTCTGAGGACACACAGCTCATTTGAGAAGCTTTACCATGAGGTTACATGACCTCGGAGAAATCCCCCGGGCTCTCTTTGCGTGTCTCCAACTGTGTACCGTTAGTCATCATCAGAAGGATCAGGGAGCTGCTGCGCTTTCTGTGGTTTGACAATGTGAGATCCAGAACCTTTTGCAGCCTCCACAGATGTTTTGTTTGTTTCACATCTCTCAGTTGTTGCAGCTTTGTCTGAGATTTAAGGATTATGTGCTTTGAGTTTTAGACAGAGGCATTTTTCATCTTTTATTCTTTCGCGCTGGTCACGGCCGAAGAGGTCTGGCAGTCGTAAATCAACTGCTGCCATGTAAAACCTGTATGCCAAAAATCAAAGAACTTGGCAGTCACATTATAGCGTCTGGAGTCTGTGCTCTCTGTGTGAATGCTCACTGTTATTTTCCAAACACTTCAGCTGCATCAAGATACCTTTCAAACAACAGACAGAACAACTGAGGGTAATAAAAGTAGCATTTCTGAGACAGTGCTTGTCTCTAGCTCTCAGAAAAAGCCCCACAAAATAGATTGAAGGACTGCAGTGTTTGCTTGTTTTTCCTCGTGACTCACAGTGGCTTTGGACAGATTGCTTTTGTCAAGTACATAAGAATGCCGCTATAAGAGCCCTGCAGAGCTGTAAAAAAACTGCTGAAAAGTATGACACTACAAATAAAATCTTAGCTTCAGAATGATACATATTATTACCATGACATTGAGTTCTGTTCTCATAAGACTTGCAGGCAGAGTGAGGATGAAATCAGCAGAAAACTGGCAGGGGAATAACATCTGAGAGAGCTGCAAGCTTCAGTAGGAGCAGTCTATTATCTATAATCATTTGGGAGGCTATCTGAAACAAGACCTTGAAACCACAGCCCAGCCCTCTAAAGACTGTCTCCCCACTAATAAACTGGCTTTTCAATTAGCACCTATCTGACGTACAACGATAACACAAAACCAATTACACGCTGTGCTGCAGATAACTCGTAATCCACTTAATAGGTCTGATTTGACTTCTTCTTTTTCTTCTCCCCTTCCACCACTGCAGCCCCGGGGCTTTTTGCTTTCCAACCAGGACAAGGTATCACTTTGAATTATCAGTATTGAAGGCACATCCGAGATAGCGGGCTGGCCAATCTCCTGGAGGTCCTGATAGTGTTTTTATGTTTGTGTAGGGGGTGTTGATGACAGCCTTGGAGGTGAGACGGGCAGAGCTAAGTTGTCTCTTAGGTGCTAACACATGGATTCACAGTACAGCATCACGCCTCCAATACACTTCAGTGTTCCTTTCTTAGATAATGTTGTTAATTAGCTTTGACCTTAACCACAAGTTTACAGGCAAAATATTCATCTTTTTTCTGTATTGTCTTTGCATATTTTGCACAGAATGTATTGTATCTATCAAGTCCCCCTCCACTCAAAAATGTGGTGTTATGTTTATGTCCACTGAAATGTTTGACCTTGACTATACTGACTTCTATCTGTGCAAAGATTGTCACTAGAGAGGTGGTTTTAGATTCCTCTACTGAAAAGAGATGTTTACCTGGAAACACATTCATCTGTACCCTGCTACAACGTGACACTGTTGTAATTAAACAAGAGGCCAAATGAAGAAATAATCCAGTTTATAATTCATTATGCACAAAAATGTGATTCACTTTATAAGTAACGAAATGTAACCATTCCTAATACCCTTATCCTGACCTTAACCGTCACTCTTTTATTGTAATACAACATGGCTCACATAGCTGCTCCAGCTGCAGCTATATCTACTCGGATTAAAACATTCCACATACATAGTAGATTAGGTATGTCACATACAAAAGATAATCGCTGTCTAATACCGGAAGCACTGTTCAATGGGGAAAACGACTTCAACACAACACCAGCAAAGAAATGTGAAACCTCCTGCGTGTGCAGTTTTTGGATGTAGACCGGACCCTGGAGCTTCCCTCTACTATCCAAAAAACGACACCATAGCAGATATTATGTTTCACAACCATTAACGCTGCGTCACTGCCAGTTACAAGTTAACAAGCTAAACTGGGCATACACTGTACGATTTGAGCCCGATTTAGAAATGTTGTTCTTTAATTCCAGCTAACACTGTACGAGTAGATGGTCTGCGATGTCAAGCCAAAGATCATGATTTATGTGCTCACACTATGTGGTCCAATTGTCAAGCCACAACATGAATGCTCACACTATACATGTTAAAGAAAAAGCGCTGTTCTGTTCTATTGGCAATTGTCAATAAAGATTTGTTTGGAAGCTCCAGGGCAGGTTGAGGTTTGTTTTCTGGCAGAGGTATGATTCGCAATATTGTAGAGACAGAGGTCCCAGAAAGAGCTTTAAAGTCCATTTCTGCAAAACAAAGCAAAAACAGGTCAGTCCAAGTTCTGATTCCCCCTCTCTGTCTGTCTGTCTGTTTGTCTCTAGCAAGCAGCACCAACATACTTGTTTGATATACATAGGATCAATTAAGAAAAAAGGAACTGACCATCAGAAAGCTGAATCTCTCCAATGTTTCCTCTAACCCTAACATTAGCCATCTTGATCTGCACTGCTCTTTCTTTTTTTTAAAGATATTTTTTGGGCATTTTTAGCCTTTATTTGACAGGACAGACAAGCATGAAGGGGGGGGGGGGAGAGAGAGAGGGAGTGACATGCAGCAAGGGGCCACAGGCTGGGGTCGAGCCCGGGCCGCTGCGGCAACAGCCTTGTACATGGGGCGCCTGCTCTACCACTAAGCCACCGACGCCCCCTCTTTCATTGGTCAACCTAGCACTAGTCTTGTAAAGTCAGAACTGTCTCCACACTTTGTTTTAGTGCTGTGCCAGTGCTGGAGAAACTGAACAGAGGCAGAGGCCAGATCCAGAAAGGGACAAAGAGAAGGTCTGCTGCCAGTTTCCTTTTTTTAAATTTTTATTTTATCTTAAGTGAGAAAATTTCCCATGAAGACAGCCTCTCACTGCAGCCTGTTTTATTTTATTCTGAAAATGCTGGTGTGCAACCCCATACTGTGGATGATAAACAAGGTGCAGACTTCCCTCTGTGTCACCGGTAACGAGGAAATATAGTGAGTGCTGGACGGAGCTAGCCTGAGTGTCAGACTGAAGCTCCCAGAACCTTCAGTCTGACATGGCTTCCATTGAAGGCGATTTACAAGGGGGAGGGAATTTGATTTTTCCCTAACCAATCAGTAGAGATCAACAACTCACCCAGAATCTGACGTCATTAGTATCCATGCCTCGGGGGTGCCGAAAACAAGCGAGCATTGCCCGAATAAAATGTCTCCGTCGTCGTGCACGCCCAGCTGCATCGCCGTTAAATCCAGTTTAGCAGCTTCCTTAATTTGGTCCTCCAAGGTGGCGAAATACCTCGATAGCATCGTTAATGTGGTCTGTGGGATCTGTAGCGTTCGCCATTGTTGCTATCCTCACCAGTTACCTACTGGCGTACAGCTTGACATCAGCGTGGCGCTGATTGGCTAATCGCTAGACCCGCCCCCACCCCCGGCATTCATTGGTCCATCCATCGTTTGGACGAGATAAATCGCAAATTCATTGCAGTATGCCAGACCAGAGATGCAAGCCTACTCAGTTGAGTGGGCGGGGTCTATGATCTGGAACCAGGCTAGGACGGAGCGGTGAGTGACAACAACCCCGCCCACATTTAGGAGTGCTGTTTGCAATGGAAAAGCTAGGGTCTAGGTACCATGTCTGAAGGGTTACTTTTGGTACCACAGGTACCGGAAGCGTTTGGTGGAAATGGGGCTATAAAGACAGACCAGCATTCATGCTCACATTCACACCTACGGGCAATTTAAAGTCTATTTTTTGGGCTTTTAAATCATAGGACAGTGCGGCGTGAGAGGGGGAGAGAGAGAGAATGACACGCAACAAAGGGCCACAGGCTGGAAGCAGATGTTTTGTTTTGTCAGACCAGCAGTCAAAAAACTGCAAAATATACACTATAAAATAATCTAAACAAGAAAAAACAAGGTCAGAACCACAAAATATTCGCTGTGAAGCTATTAACTAATTTTAAGTAAAGCTGCCAATTTATTTTCTTCCGATTGTCTAATCAGTTAATCAACTAATTGTTTGCTCTACCTCTGTTATCTTTGTCTCACTGTAAAGCACTTTGTCACACTCATTATCATTAATTTCGCAGACAGAAAATAGATGTAAGGGATTTCTGCAACACCGTATGCAGAAGAAAGAGAGCAAGTCAGCTGCAGATTTGGGAAATGAGCTCCTGTGGAAGCAGCAGAGCTGAATAAGTAGACTGAGTGACTGCAGCTATTAACCTGGAGCTGTTTCAGCTGTGACAGATAACAGAGACCTGCCTCTAATGATGCCACAGAGTCGCAGCAACAATCGAGCTGCACTTTAATTGAGAGGAGAAGCAGAAAAAATTAGCTGCCTTAGAGACCAACATTTAAACAACAATGTGGAGCTATTGGTTGTAGCTTTGTTGCCTGTGCAAGCTAACAAACAAAAGATGAAAAAATAATGAAATAAATGGCAATAATAATGGTGGCATCCATGCAAAAGTAATCATGAATTTTTCACATTTTAATCAACACAGGTCTACTGTATTTAGCTCAAGGTGATTTTCTTTCATTGCGCACCTGATACGAGGCAAAGCATCCTACAATGAACAGATCAGTCATAATTTGCATCAAAATGATATTTCAGTGGAATCTTTTCTTACGTCTCACTGCACGTTCTCCCTTTTTAGGAAAGCAAACAAAAGCCATTTTTCGCTTCAGGCTGATTTGTACGAATGGGTGCAAAAAAAAAAGATGGTAGATGCATTTATCAAACATGGCAATTTGCTTAATGGACTCTGACAAAGCCATTGGCGGTCTTTATTTAGATGCAGATGACTTCCTCCATACTGGCTTCCTCTGTCACTGGTAGAGCCGCCTGTCAGGGAAAAGAGAGGAAAGCTCCCTCCTGTTTCTACAGACTGACAGTCAATCACCGCTGCTGTCTGTCTGTATATGAGACCGACTGAGTGGCTGTCTACACTCCCCCTCAACCCCCTTTGGCTCACACTATTTCCCCTTCGCTCTGTATAAATTCTCCATTAGAGCAGCAAAAAGAGAACACCACTCAGCTGGACTCCTCCATGTATATGAAGGCACTGAGCCTCGCACGGTCATGGTTGTCATGATGTAAAAGAAAAATGGGGAAGTTGGCTGAGAGAAATACTAACAGGTCTAAAACTGTGTCTACGCTTCATTACATCCAGCGCCATATCACTCAAAAGCATAGCTGTCACTCTTAAACACAGCCTGGTGAAATACTGAGATGAAATAGCGTTTCTAATTCTTTCAGTTTGACAGTACTCGACATTATACACCATGACTTTTAACAAAATATGCCAGCAAAAAATTAAGCTATTCTGTATTCAATTGCTGTATTGCTTACGGGATAAGTTTTAGGCCTGGAAGAGCTGATAAGCATGCAACCAGCATATTGAAAGCACGGGGCTTTCCTGCTATTAAAAAACTCACTGAGCAGTGTGTGTGTGTCTGTGTGTGTGTGTGTGTGTGTGTGTGTGGGTGGGTGGGTGTGTGTGTGTGTGTTGGGAGGAGGGGTGGTTTAATGCTGAGGCAACAGTGCCCTCTTGGAGAAAAAAAAAGCATCAGTCTGCTGTCGGATGTCTTTTCATCACATGATTCTGTTGTTTGATGCAGCATGATCTTTGTGCATAAAAAAATGCATCAGCATTTGCAAATGTGTCAGTTTAACATTTCTGACATTTTCTCTCATTTAATTTCACTGCTGTCACGCTTGAAATAAAATACACTCGTGAAAACTTTTTTTGGCAGTCTGACACTTTTCTCCTTCTTCTGCTGAGGCTGTATTAAACAGCCCAGTCACCAGAAGGAAATGTTGGCATTGTACATTTAAGCAAAGTACAAATATGTTACATTTGCATGTGTCATATGTAATATAAGGCTGTGGCTCAGAGGGTAGAGCAGGTCATTCAATTCCCGGTTCCTCCAGTTGGCATGTTGAAGTATCCTTTGGCGAGATACTGAACCCCAAATTGCTCCCGACGGCTGTTCCATTGGTGTGTGAGAGCATGTGAATGGTCACTGAGTAGCAGGTGGCACCATGTATGGTAGCCTTGTCCACCAGTGTGTGAATGTGTGATTGAATGTGACTAAAGTGAGTATGTGAGCTGACTTTGCTATTGGTAGGTATAGGGGATGGTGGATGGCATGTCACCTTGGCGAGATGGGCTGCCAAGCTTCAGACCACTATTTGAGACCAACAAACAAAAAAAGCGGTTGGGATTTCGCGATTCATTGCTGTGTTTCAAATGTATTTTTAGGCACCAAATGTGGCTGTTTTGTAGCGACCCATTGCTGTTTTTCCAGCAGTGATAGTGGCACTGAGACATCCAGTGCTTCTCAAAGTCAAGGATGCTTCCTTGGTAGGACAGGTCCCTCCAAGTCGGGTGCTACAGAGACTAGGCAAGACCCCTTCTTAGCACTCGGTGAACACACATTGGAACAGGCTAAGGTGTTCCCAGGTGTGCATCACTGAAGAGGCCCCATCTTTAGTTTAAACAAATCATGCACAAAGTATTGTGGGCACTTCATGCCTGCCGAGGATGCACACATACATCCTTGTAAAATTTCTGAAGGACGAACTCAGTAGAAGTCGGAGGATCCTTGACACTGGCCGTTTAAGGATCTTCCTTTCACTTTAAAAAGCACCAATTGCTGCCCAAAAATGGGTATTTAAAGTCAATCATGATCTTTTCCTATCCATAACCAAGTGGTTTTGTGCCTAAACCTAACCACACATTAAATACAGCGCTGCTGAAGAACAAAGTTTCAATGTATCCGCTAACGTACAAATGTAATGTATCCATGGTTTGCAGAATGGTAAGGTTGTATTAAAACGTCTTGTGCGAACTGGGAATTTGTGTTCTCCATCCTCACTTCCAATAGCTATTAGCTATAGATGTCTGCTTTATGAATTTGTATGTGTGCATTTTGCTTTACACTGCAGAGCTGAAACAATCAATTCATTATTCACTTAGTCAATCAACAGAAAAATAATCAGCACTTATTGTGTCAGTCATTTTCCAAACAAAAATAACTAAAAATGGAGAAATAATTTGACTTTTGGTTGAACATAAGAAGACTTTGTCATTATGTGTGTTTTTCTACTACTTTTAGACATTTCATAGATTAATCAAGTAACCAAACAATCAACAGATTCATTAATACATTTAAACAACTGTTAATTGCTGCCCTACAGCTGCCTCTTTAGTCTAATGTTGTTGTTTTTTTAAATACTGTATCTCACAATAGAGACAAAAAAGACAATGACAAGAAAACAAATTAAGATATTTTGTTTGTTTTGAACAATTCCTTAAAGGCATGAAGCTCCAGACCAACTGGGATTTCTACATTCGTTTCTGAACAATTAGACAAAAGCCCTTTGGGCCTGTGCTTTGAGGATGGTGGGATGGAGCCTCTTCCAAAAATAAACACAACAAATGGAGTTCTTCTTTAATGAGGCTTAATGTGACTTCTGTTCTTACGACGTGCTAATGGAGATTAATCTTCAGAACTGTCGTAGCTTCAAATCCTCTGTGTCTTTCATCGCTGAGGAGAGATTAACAGCAATCCACCAGAGAAGATGATAAGTGCTTCCTTCTAGTCCATATGGGGACTGAAGGCCTACTGAGAGACTGATGAAGGACCTGCACTGTACCATAGAAACCTTTTACATTAGCATGGTAACCAGCTTCAAGCAAAGACCTTCAAAGTCTGTTAAACAAATGGCCCGTGACTCAGAGACTCAGACATCCTGCATAATCATTTTCTCTGAATCCAGTTGAGGGTCAGTGGTGAAGTACTGCTGGATTTACACATCTTTCATTTGAAGTATTTTGTTTGACATTTATGAGGCACAATGTTTTGAGGCCAAAATATAAAAAAGCTTTTGCTTTGAGACATAATGTAAGCAGACAGGTTCAGAGAAGTTTGTCAGTTATTGCATGAGGAACCTAAATGAGTCAGACAACATTCTAAAATCGGAGCACAAACAACTTGCTTGTCTGTTTTGTTGATGAATCCAAATTTTGAAGAGTATTTGTAACCTAAAGGTGAACTCTGGGAGCATAACCACTCACCACCTATGAAGATATAGCCAGAACAGCGTATCATTTTGTGTGTAGAGTTATTCAGTGTTTGAACACGTGCTGTACTGACTTACAGTGGTGATTAATTCAGCTCCACAGCTCTGAATGAGATAGTGACGTCTCATACCCTCCAACAATCTTCTCTCACTGCATCCCCCTGGGATAGTGCAATCAGATTTCAGTTTGCAGGAGCATATCTGTATCCACAAGCACGCAGCGGCAGTCATTACTGATGACATTTGAGGACACAAAGGCCAATATTTGAATTGGGCACATGGGACAAAAGCATCAAATCAATGTTTTTCATTGACTTGATAGAACAAAAGCAATCACTTCCTTGCATCTCTCGGATGAAAAGCAGAACAAAAACACAGGCCTGCACATTACGCACTATGAATCTTATTTCTGAGGGCAAGGACCTTGTCATAGCCGCCATGATGGAGGGGAGGTGATTGTAGTTCCCATCTGGCTGCATAATGAGCTCGGAGCGAGACACGGTTACGAATAGAAACCTGTCATGCACACAGTGGGAGCAAAACAAACTGCGGGGTTGTTGTCGATCGCATAAAGGACCCTGCCATTTCTTTCTGAGTGTCTCATTTTATGATTCTCTTTCTTGCTCACTGTCGCAGCGCACCGTGATTTGTCCTTTTACAAAATTACTCTAATTGTTCAACTTGTTTTTCTGGGCCCACTTTGTGAGGGAAGAGGCGGTGGAGCTGAACCGCTTAAGTGAGATGCAGTTCATTGAAATTCATGCAGGAAGAGCATGCAGAAGTGGTCTGCTCTCTTCAGAAGACCTATTTCACTATTAAATGAAATGTTACAGTTGGAGGGAAACCTCTTTGAGGTGTCAGGATGGCGCTGAGTGAGGAAGTATGACAGTTTCAACACCAAAGGGAAAACATAGGCTACTCCTATAGTGTGCTGTGTGGAGGGAATGACCTAAATAACTTGCTAGGAGCACCTATTTCCATACACACTACGACGACATTCGCAGCCACACAAACAAGCATATATCACACAAACATAGTGCTGTCTTTAGTAGGTCAAGAAATGCAAGATTGTGATGGTAATTTGTTGTGGCCTTGAGCAAAGCAATTGACAAGCAAATGCATCCTTTGTCAAGACTGGGCAAAGATTAGAGCTGAGCAAAGACTAAAAAAGTTGGGTAGCATTTTAGGTTACAGCCTTCAATTAAAAGGGAATTTTGCTGAGTGTAAGGTGTGAGAATAAAATATCAGTATTTACAGCTACAAAAATGTAAGAGCAAAGAAGAAGCCAGGGCTCTGTCTTTGTGGGGGGCTGTTCAAAAATTCATTTTGATACATGGTGTGAAACATTCCTAAATAAATCTGTGCTTGAAGGGATTCTCAAGTGGTTTAACATTGCACTTCCATTAAGTATCGGAGCTTGCAGGAGAATAAAGAATGAAATTGAGCAAAATTGATGCAGCGAGGCTGAGATAACCTAATCTTTAGTCTCTAGTATGGGTGAAGCCCTTAAAATGCTGGATGCTACACTTCCAATAATGTAACTCTACTGCAGAGGTACCCTATCAAGGGCCAAATCTGGCCCTTGATAGGGTGCCATGTGGCCCACTGACCATTTTCAAATTCACAGTGAAAATGAATTTAATTCACACTGGGAATTTTTTTGTTCTTTGAATGTAAATAAGGTGCCAGAGTGCATAAAAAAGCAACGAAATACATCTTGTTTATAAAGAAAAAAGTGGGAGGATCCCGCGGACATGCAGCAGAGGTCTAGGCTAATCATTTATACATTAATTATTTATGTTTGTTTATGAACTGGCCCCTGGCCTCCTGTCATTTAGCAAAGGTGGTCCCAAGGCAAGTTGAGTATCTGCTCTACTGTATATTTTGCTTTTCAGGGTATTTCAGTAAAAGTAGAAGTACCACACTATAAATATACTCAAAACAAGTAATTTCTGCATTAAAAACTTCACTTAAGTAAAAGAACATTTATGTACTATAAATATAAGTAGTAAGTACTCATTTTACAGAAACGCCCCTGTCAGTCTCATATTATTATGTAATTCAATCATTACTCTTAATTCATTTACCTGTAAGTTGTAGTTTAATGTTGTAGCTGATTGAGGTTTTCATAACTTCTTTATACTGTTGGGTAGTTTAACATGTGACAATGCATTATATTTTGAGAAGTGAATGTTTTGTATGTCCAATTTTAATCTGAAAAGTAACTAGTAGGCAGCGATGTGTGATTTTTAAAGAGCTGTGACAGAGAAAGTTCTCACATTCTCTATCACAGTGTGGAAACTGCTCAGCCGATGACAGAAAGGAGCTTAATGATGTAGTGAAAGCAGCATCAAACATCACTGGCCAAGATTTGCCAAGAATCTGCGAAATTTATAACGCCTATTTGTTTAGGATGGGTTTTAAAGTAGTCAGAGAGCTCTTTCATTTAGCAAAAGCACTTGTGGTCCCCCTTCCTTTAAGAAAAAGGTTGTGTAGTATTAAGAGCAGAACTACTCGTCTCCATAACACCACATATCCTGAGGCGGTGAGGGCCCTGAGCTCCTCATCATCAGTTACCCTAGAGGGTTTCTTAATGCACCAGACTCCAGACACTTGTATTTTCTTTACTCTGTTAGAGTATTTTATATGTTTATGCTGATGTTTTATTTACTTTGCTGGTGTATTTTTGATATATTTATGCTGATATGTATTTGCTTTGTTTTCTCTAACCCAAGCACACACCAAGAATAATTCCAATCAATGTTTCATAGAAACAGTAATAAATTATTGAATCTTTAGCTGTCAACCGGGCTCGTCACAAAGGTCAAGGAGGTGGGATTAAACACCTCACTGTGCATGTGGATCCTTGACTTCCTGACAGGCAGACCCCCGGTGGTAAGAGAGGGCAGACACTCCTCTTCCACCCTCATCTTTAACACCGGGGCACCCCAGGGCTGCGTTTTGAGTCCCCTGCTGTACTTCCTGTACACATGACTGTGTAGCCACTTAAGTCTCCAACAGCACCATTAAGTTTGCTGACAACACAGCTGTGGCGGGCCTAATTACAGATAACAATGAAAAGGCCTACCTGAAGGAAGCAGTGAACCTGACCCACTGTTCTCAAGACAGCAATCCACTCCTGAATGTCAGCAGAACTAAGGAAATAATAGTTGACTTTGGGAAAAAGCAGCTAAGAAATTACACCGCCCTTAGGTCCTCAGTGGAGAGGGTGGATAGCTGCAAATACCTTAGTGTCCACATCACTGAGGGCCTGACTTAGGCACTGCATGCTGACTCAGTGGTGAGATAAGCAAGGCAGAGAATGTTTTACCTGAGATGCCTGAGGAAATTCCAGGTATCCCCCTCAATTACTGAGAAATTCTCCACCACAGAGAGCCTCCTGATAGGAAACATCTCTGCCTAGTATGGAAACAGCACTGAACAGGACCGCAAGGCCCTGCACATATTGGTTTGTTAGGCTGAACACTCTATAGGTACTCCTCTACCCTGCATAAAGGATGTTTACACCAGACGCTGCAAAAATAAGGCCAGGAGAATCGTTAAAGGTCCCAGCCAGCCGGATAACTGCCTTTTCACCCTGGAGAAGGTACCAGCTACACCAGGCCAGCACTGAGAGGCCAGGAGGAGCTTCTACCCCTCAGGTCACAAGGATACTGAATGATGACCTTGCCTTTTCCTGTACGTTGACATTTATTTATTATTGCTACGACTATAAATTGACGAAACTGATAACGACTGCATTTCACTGACAATGTTTTTATGGTTTCATGTGACAAATAAATTGACTGAATGCATAAATGTAGTGCAATTAAAAGTACAATACAACCCTGTAGTGGATTAGAAATAGTATATAGTTCTACAATATTCTATCTAAAGGAAGTTGTTCATTTTCCCAACTTATAATTGGGAAACGATCTAGCGATGGTTTTAGACTCACTCCTACAAAGATGCATACAATTTCCAAAGATAACTCACCAAACTGTCCTGGATACAAAACTAAAGATGGAACATTTATTCATCTGTATTAGGAACGTGATCTGCTAAAAAATTTCTGAAATTCGATTCACCTCTTCACTAAATCAGCTTTGGAAATAGAATTGGATTTAAACCTATGTCTCTACTTAATAAATGATACGCCTGATTTTAAAATTTGATTAAAAATGCAGAGTGCTAATTACTATAACATACTTCGCAAAGAAATGCATACTTGTTCTTTGAAAAAATGAATCTCCTCCAACCTGTTCTTAGATGAAATATCGCAATTCTTACCTTGAGAGAGACTGACTCAGGAAAAACATGACTGTGGTTTTATTTTTCTAGACCACTGGTTTCCATTATTTATTGCTCGGAAACTTCAAGAGGTGATTAATAATGTACTTGAATAATGTGTGGCTGTGAGCCTACTGTAAATGCATGCAGGCACACCACGAATTAAGGACATATTATATTATTGCTTAGAATTTTGTTGCTACTTTTGTATTTGTATCTATGTGAATGTATGTCTATAGTATAGTTACAATGGGCCCCAGTGCACGCTATTATGATTATGAAGCACACATACACACACACACACACACACACACACACAGGTGTACACATACTTTACCAACAGTGTATCTTACTGCCGCTCTTATGTTATATCCACTTGCAGATGTTCCCAGCTTGTCAGTCTTGAGAGATTTTGCTAGCTACTGTGCATCGTATTGTCTCATTACATGATTAAACAGAGACTTGATATTGGACAACATCAACATACATATTACCCAGCAATCATTATTACATATCTGTATATGACAAAAACTACAAATGAAAATAGGAAATTAATTTTATCTAAATACTGTTTTTGTAATTATAGGTTTGTTTATATAGTGTATGTAGAGTAAGTATATAATTTTGTCATAGATACTATTTTATAAAAACAGAAAACCATGATGGAGATGGGTTTGCCTTTTAAAATCGGACCATCCTCTGTAAACCCTAGAGATGGCTGTGCGTGAAAATCCCAGTAGATCAGCAGTTTCTGAAATACTCTGACCAGCCCATCTGGCACCAACAACCATGCCACATTCAGAGTCACTTAAATCACCTTTCTTCCACATTTTGATGCTCAGTTTGAACTTCAGCAGGTCGTCTTGACCATGTCTACATGCCCAAATGCATTGAGCAGCTGTGATGTGATTGGCTGATGAGCTACTTGTGTTAACAAGCAGTTGAAGAGGTGTACCTTTTAAAGTGGCTGATGAGTGTATGTGTCTGTTTCATTTATGATTATTATAACCACTTGTTTTGTCTGGTATACTCTCATGTTTAAGAGAGAAATATTATTTGTATTGGAATAGATTATAAACTCTACGGGGAGGTTAAATTAACCATAAGCCCCTCCAGGTTTCTTACCCTTCCTATACAATCCCTGCCATGTTTGTTTTTATATACTTGTTTTTGTCATATCTTGTGTGCTAATAAAATTCAAATTCAAACACTGGCGTGCTTCCAGGTGGCAATCAGGCCCCTCCACCCCACAGTCCCTGGTGCAACCACACTGCCTGCACTGTCTATATTTACACCTCTGGTGGAGGGTAGGGATACTGTTACTGAGATTACTGCTTATTGTGCACTCTTCTGAAATAAAAAGCCGGGGGGGGGGGGACGACGACGACGACAGTGTGCAGTATTGACTACCTCAAACCTACCTATATACAGCACTTCAGTAAATGCACAAATTTACTTATTTCCACCTCTGCTTCTCTGCACCCAACAAATCTAATGCACTTCAGATTGCAAGTACTTCTGCTTTCAGACTGGGGGAGTTTCTGCACCCTTTATTGTAATGATAACACTGCACAGCCTTGATAGCATAATCTTTGGATAACACATCGCTGTGAAGCCTCTCATAAATGTGGGTGTAAAGCAGTGAGGTAAGGTTTTGTTTCCTGTAGCTGCAGACATAGATCCTATCAGCGACCCATGGGGGGCAGTTTAAAGATAGTAGAAGAAGAGTAGCTCCCGCTTTGAGATCACTGTGACTGCCATGTGCTATTAAACTAATCAAACTGCGGTGCAATTAGGAAATACGACCTGCGTTGGTGTTAATTAATAGCGACAACACGAACTTATTATCTTATTGAGCGGCTTCAATCAGATGTTAGATCCCTGTGAAGACTCCGGAAGGCGGAAGGCGCCGTTGCCTAGCAACCGAGCGGCCAAACAAGCGTGAGCAGCGTCTGAGGAGATTGACAACGTGATATGATTAGCAGCTCGACACACTAGCGTTTCATGATAATTAAACTTATCTTTAGATATCGTCTGATAGCTATAGAGGTAGATACCTTTAGATATTTGTATTTAATTTGATATAAAATGGCAGGGAAGAAGAAAGAAGCGAGTCTGCAGGTTGTACACACACAACATGGCGTCTGTGATGTTGACAAGAGTCCTCTATGATGATTTTTAAGCTTAACTTTATGTAACTTTGATATTCTTTTTTGACTCAGGCTTCTGTGACAAACCAAGAGCAGTGGGAGGAAATGCTTGCAACCAAAGGTTTAACAGGTAAGAGCATAAAAAGTAAAAGTTGTTGTCATGTCCCTTTAAAAGTGAACACACAGCATCACAACACTAAGCATCTGTCAATGCTGTTGTATAGCTGTAACTTGAAAAAACAGTGTGTGTGAATGAGTTCTGTCGTCGTGATAGTAATTTATTGTATGCTGCTGCCCCACTGTGTTCACTGGGATAACTGCATACTGAAGCCTTGCACCACACACACTCACACATTACTGTCTCTCCTCTAGTTGTAGATGTGTATCAGCAGTGGTGTGGCCCCTGTCGAGCTGTGGTCAGTCTCCTGCGAAAAATAAAGAACGAACTGGGTGATGACCTGTTACACTTTGCCACAGTAAGCCCTGAGTGAAAGTAAAATGTGAAGAGTTTAAATTCAAATTTGTGAGGGAGCAGCCCTAAACTTGTATTTGTGTTTGAGTGTGTGTGTGTGTGTGTGTGTGTGTGTGTGTGTGTGGTGCAGGCCGAGGCAGACAGCATTGATGCTTTGGAAAAGTATCGAGGGAAATGCGAGCCCACCTTCCTCTTCTATGGGGTGAGTGTGTGTGCGTACAGCATATAGGCTACTGTGTGCATGCTTGTACAGTATAGTACGGCACATACAGTATAAGCCATCAGCTCTGTGTGTTTTGCCGTTTTCCCCCTTTGTATTCTATTGATGTCCTAATATTTCCACTCACAAGTTATTTATATATTTATCTGTTTATTTTCTGTCTATATTTCTTATTCCCTTTCATCATGATTCTGTAATGCTCAGATGTGTAATGATGTAGGCCAGGAAATAGGGCCGTGAATGGAGTCGTGATCTCTCTGGTGGTGATGCAATATGCTGCCCATTATTTCATTTGTATTA
Organism: Epinephelus moara; assembly: GCF_006386435.1. NCBI lineage: Eukaryota > Metazoa > Chordata > Actinopteri > Perciformes > Serranidae > Epinephelus > Epinephelus moara. The sequence goes on from NC_065512.1 coordinate 23,231,393, forward strand.
TTAATTCTCTTTTATCAGAATTGTGCTCATTCCTGAGCCTGTACTTTTTTATTTTGATGTTGTCACAGACTCATTGGGTTTTTTTTCTGTCTTGCTTACATGCGCCTGTCAAAGCCTTTCTGTATGTCACTGCTTGTTTTACAAATGCAGAAAACATAAAAAAGGTCTTTGTGTTGAATAACAGGGTGGGGAGCTGGTGGCTGTGCTGCGAGGGGCCAACGCTCCTCTCCTTCAGAGGATGATTGTGGAGGAGCTGGCCAAGGAGAAGTTGGTCCTGGAGCAAGGTGGTGAACGCAAAGGGGTGAGCAGCAAGATACACACACTTTCACATACAGAGTGCAGTAATCCGTTCATGCATATTTATATTCTAGTGCTGAAAGAAATGGCCTTTTGCACAGCAGACATTTTGACTTGTCATAGCAGGAAGAGCACAGGTGTTACTAATACCATTAACGATGACGTTCTTTTTAAGTGTCCCTGTGAGCAATGACAACGTGACAGAGAACTGAAGTAGCTAAGTGGAATTCAGCCATCTCAGCCATTAATTGTATTATCTACACCTGTGATTAAAATGTCTTCCCGTGAAAACAGCCAACAGCAGTCAATTAATCGATTAGTCAATCTGCATAAAATTAGCGATTATTTTTTGCGTTTTATCCTGATCTTTTAGAACAAATATGAACAAAAACACAAACACCACCCTCCATGATAAACCCACCAGCTTACAATCAGACCAAAGAAAAGGGAGAAAAAAATGGTTGCTAGACAAGCCAATATTTGTTGATACATATCATGATATGCTATATCACAGGCACAGGCTGAAATAGTCCATACACTGTCATAATACTGTACAGACAACCACACTCATAAATCATGCACACAACTAGGTTACAGCCAAGTCCATTTGCTTACTGATATAATCAGAACAGGGGCCCCATATTTATGTAATTTTTCATGCAAAATGAAAAACACAATGCTAAAAATGATCTGGTTCCAGCTTCTCACATGTGAGTATTTTTTGCTTTTTGTGCAGGGGTTAGGCCCTTTCTCTGGGTTATGGTGACATTTTGTCGAGATGCAGAATTTTGGCACTTCACTATTAAAGGAATACTTCACACACAAAAAATGATCATTTATATGTCAATTGCTCACCCTTACGTTACGTTGAATTCTTGAAGAAAACTGTTTTTCTTGCATGCCTTCAAGATCAGCCAAGAATCCAAAAACTGAGAAATCCTTGATTAATTGAAATAGAAGGGGGCTGCGTTTACCAGCAGCCAATCTTGGAACCCATCGGCTACAGTATCTGTCAAACACCCATCAGTCTGTGTGGGTGATAACCAGTATTTTAGTCTGATCCGGTGAAGCCAGCAGATATCCAAACCAAGGCCTGGTCATTTCAGCCAATCTCTATGAGTCAATATCTGCATTTGGATGTAGATAAAAGCTAATTCAAAGCTAACTTGTCATCAGACTGTAGCCAATAGGTTCAGAGATTCCATTTCAACAATGCGTTCCGTCTTTCCACACAGTCTGTTTACCAGCAGTTAAAACGTGCTTGGTCAGTACTACTCGGAATACAAACCAGAACACTTAGAGTACCAAAATCTTGTCCCGTCGCCTAGAGAGTCGCCGGATTCTGCATCAGCAGCAAAATTTTATCAAAAATATCAGTTTCCAAACTCTCACTTAACATAAATAGTCCTATGCAAGGATGATTAGCGCTCCTGGGCAGGCGTACACATTTGAACTCAATGCTTAGCAAAGTTCAAGTGCACACGCTTGCCCAGGCGCACTACTCATAGGTTGAATTGTTTTAAAAGGTAAGGGTTTGGGAAGTGCTGAAGACGTGACTGGATAAATGCTGCATGAGTTGTGTGAGAGTTAGTAAATGTATGTTTTGTTATAGTTTTTCTGTTTTTAAATGCAGACTCCATTTAACTCCAATTCATTAAGAAGTTTCTCTGTTTTTGGATTCTTCGTTCACCAGGGAGGCATTCAAGCAAAACGGTTTCCTTCACAAATTCAATTTCACAGGGCTGAGTAATCTGAGTACTTGGAAAACAAATAATCATTTTGTGGGTGAAATATTCCTTTAAACGATTTTTTTTTTTTTTTTACTGTTGGAACAAAACTTTTGTTTACTAACAAGTTCAGATTTATCAAGACAATACCTGGAAGATTAATAAATATTGAAATAATCAAAAGCTGCAGCTGTAGTTTACTCAAAAAAGAAAGGATGTATTAAAGTGTTTATCGACACCAATGTTTACTGATTCAGTGTTTTTTATTTGTCTGTCAGATTAAAGATGAGGGTCTGATGGATGATGAGCATGCAGATGAGGAGGAGACGCCACAGCAGTCTGAAAATGAAGAAAGCATAATTGGTACTGTGGAAACAATATAATCATATTAGTGGTCAATTTATTTTGGTCATTAGCATTATTGCTGGTAATGTGGTTACTGTGATTACCGTTGCTGTTTACCAGCGTCATCATGATTCTGTTTACTGTTTTATCTGCATTACTGATCATCACTCAGCCTGTCCTTTTCTCCTGTAGTTCCTGCCAGTAAATCCTACACAGTTGCCATCATCAAACCAGATGCTGTTGCTCACGGCAAGGCAAATGAGATCATTATGAAGGTGCGCACAGACTAATGCTGCTCACATTCTGAGAAGACAAGATTGTCTCAAGCATTCCTGCTGACATTAGTTCATTATCCTGACAATACTCCCCTGGCTAGATCCAAGATGTTGGGTTTGAGATCCTGGCCCATGAGGAGCGCACGCTGACTGAGACTGAGGCTCGAGATTTTTACCAGCACAAAGCAGAAGAGGTATGGTGAGAACAGAATGGAATAGCAGCAAAAAGGCACATCTCACACAGACGTGACAAAACATTTGACAGATAGAGACACTTGTGTTTGTATCTCACTGCAGAGATTGGCACACTAGTCAAACCGCTGATGGGTTCAGTGTATGTTTGTGAGGTTCGTCTGGGCAATTTGAATTATGAGTCAACATCCTAATGGGAGAGCAGTCACGACCAGTGCAAAAATCATTTCAATTAGTTTGCAATACATCACACTTCCATCTGCATTTCTGCACAGGGCTCAAAATAGATCCGCTGTGTAAGCAGCTTTTTTCCCTTTTTTTTTTGCTTATTGCGCTGTTTGTGATGAGACCAAATGATTAGAGATTCAGAAATACAAAACATATGGGGAAAGGTGGCTATTTGAAGCAATTATGTCCGTAAAATGATGCAGTATATATATTGCTTTTGCCTTTTAATAATATATCTGCACTAATTTTCTTCAGTCTCTTCCCACCTAGAAACTGTAAGGCCTGATTCAAGATGTAAAAATGCGTTTGTCACATTAACACATGTGTATGCTCTTGTCTCTGTGTGCATGTGATGGTGGTTTGTAGGCTTGCTTTGAGGACTTGGTGCAGTATATGTCCAGTGGTCCGTCCCATATTCTGGTACTCTCTCAGGTTGAGGGCTCAGCTAACGTTGTGCCAGCATGGCGTGAGTTTATTGGCCCAGCAGACATAGAGGAAGCCAGGAGAGAGAAACCAGAAAGGTCAGTTACTGGAAATTATACATATGCTACATCCATAAAAAGAGTTGTGAAAACATCAACAACAGCATAACCACTGTAAGATATGTTACGATCCTGTGTCTTTGTAAAGAACATTTGTTTATAGCATTGAGATTTGTTCATGCACAGTTGATTGCAACAGTGTGAAACAATCTCAGGATTAAGTCTGGGAAAACGAATGAACAGCACATTCTCGCCTGCTCCGTCAGACACACCCAAACATTATGCTTCTCTCTGGTGGAACACCAGCCGAGCAACCATCTGCTCTCCTCTCCTTTCTCCCCCCTGGCTTCCTGCAGCTTGCGGGCACAATACGGCACACAGACACTGTTCAACGCAGTGCACGGTAGTGAGGACATCGACCAGGCCAGCAGGGAGCTCGCCTTCTTCTTCCCCAACTTTAGGACGGCCTCGGTAACGGAGCAGGATGGGGAGGAAGAGCGTGTGGAGAGGACACTGGCTCTTATCCGGCCTGACGTTGCCAGAGAAAACAGAGGTGGGGCCCATGCCAAATGCACAGGCACCAGTACACACACAAAGGTGGTTCATACTGACATGGTGGGGCTGCTTCTTGATCCCCATGGAAAAGGTGTTGAATGGAACAGGTGTAGTTCCAGATTTTTTTTGTAATTGATAACAACAAACAAACTATGGCTATCTATATCAAAACTATCAATTATTATCATTAGCTAAAACTAATGCAGACTAATAGAAAGCAATAAATAAACATTATGGGCCTTTTTTAAAGCACATGGTCTAAAGGTCATGGTGCATGTGCATTTAAGCTGTGTCCAACTCCACTTTTGCCAGTTAAACAGCGTATAATCTGGGTGCAAAGTAAGGTGCAAGGGGTTGTATTTAGTCCCTTAATTGATCATAGGTGTGTTTTGGGTCATTCAGAATGTCATCTCTCACTCCCTTTAAAAGTCAGGTGTAGCAATTTGGAGAGGTTTTCTGCTGAGAGCAATGCAATAAGAGTGGTAATGTCACTGCAGCAGATATATTTGGACATTTAAGCAGCAAAACTGGCCCTCAAAGTGGCGACTGCATTGGTCTGAAACTAGCATTAACAAATGCTGTACACTCCTTTGCACAGGGTGTAAGATAACTTTCATGAAAGTAGGATTTATCGCAGGATCATTACTTTGAAATGCATTAGCTAGCTGTACCTAATAAACTGGCAAATGAGTGTAAATTGTGTTCCGCAGAGGAGATCTTAGCTCACATCCACAAGTCAGGCTTCACCGTGGCTCTCCAAAGAGAGGTGATGTTGACAGAGGAGCAGGTCAGACAGTTTTACTCCCAACATGCTGAGCAGGACTACTTCCCTGCATTGCTCCAAAACATGACCAGGTAACTTACACACGCTCTTCTGAAATCTAAAGAGTAGTTTGTTACTGCAGATGTGCATTAAACATGTATATTTACAGTGGGCCGGTGCTAGCTTTGGCATTGGCCAGAACGGGGGCTGTCGATCACTGGAAGAACATCCTCGGTCCTTCTGACGTTAATAAGGCCAAAGAGGAGAGTCCTGAGTGGTGAGTGATGTGTGGCTCTATTTATTTACACAATTAAATGAGCCAAGAGAAGTCACTGTGGTATTATTACCGATGGAATTTTCACTGTTGATCTATCTGACCGCTTGTTAGAAAGAACTCTGCATTTTTATTTGACCTCTTGTTTTTACCTTGTCAGGTATTCAAGGTGGACATAGACACGTTTTTTTGCGTTAACTTATCATTATGAACTAAATGTTGAGTTCTCAGTGTAATGAGTATAGAATGGTTACATCTGCGCTTAGACTGTTACCCTATAAGCCTCGCTTTCACTGTGCAGTTCTGTTAGGCAACAGGAACGATCTCTTGGAAAAACGAAGGCTCCATTTACAGCACCGAGGAAGTGCGTCAACCATTACGCAACCATAACAGGAAGAAGATACTGCTTTTGTTTACCCCGCTAGGTATCTGTAGCTATCCCAAGTTACAAAAGAGTATTAATGGAAGTACTTTGCAGTTACAATCCCCAGTAGAGGAAATGGCGGAAGGCTCTGGGGAAGACGTAAAGCGATCAGGTTGTCTTTGAGACAGCGGAGCCAACACCTGGAAATGCTTGGGGGGTTTCCACTTTAACTTTTCAGGTTATTATACACAACCGTTTGATTAAAGGTCTAGAATGTAGGATTTATTTGCATCTAGTGGTGAGGTTGCAGAACTTAAACTTCCCCTGTGTGCCAAGCTTGTAGGAGAACTACGGTGGCCAATGCGAAAACATGAATGGCCTTATCTAGAGCCAGTGTTTGGTTTGCCATTCTGAACTACTTAAGAACAACTTGGCCTCACTCTGTAAATATATAAACGGCTCATTCTAAGGTAAAGAAAAGACGTCAATGTTTAGTTTCAGGTGATTATAAACTAATAGAAACATAGTTAGGAATATTATACACCATTTTTTCCAATAGATGCCCCTAAATCCTACACACTGGACCTCTAAAGAAAGGAAAGGTATTCTGCAGCCACACAGGAAGAGAAATGTACTAGATAACAGTTTCTTTTCTGACAGTAGTGCAGTCATAAGACAAAGATACATTTTAGAGATGAAGGTTTATTGTGGTCTCCCTCCGCCTGCAAAGCACCAAGTTCACTCCAGTTTCTGTGTTTTCTTGAAAGGCAATCTTAAAAATAAAGACAATCACTTGCTGAGGTAGAAGCAGACAAGGCAGGCTGAGCCTGAGTGAAAGAAAGTACAATAAATTACACCACTTCATCCCAAAATAAACCATCAAATATTAGCTATTAGATATAGATGGCACCTAACAGTCTAATCATACCTGTGATACTGACTTCTGTATCCCTCATCACTCAGTCTAAGGGCCCAGTTTGCTGTGGAGAATGAGCCTATGGGCCTGCTGCATGGCAGTGAAAACCATGAAGAGGCAGAACGAGAGATCAACTTCTTCTTCCCTAAACAGCAAACACTGGCAGTGATCAAACCTGATGCCTTAGAGGAACACAAAGGTCCTCTGTCGTCATTCAGAACAACATAAAAATGTACCTGTGTTTATATAAATGTGTACAGGTAATCATATTATCTTTATAATGTGTTTTCTGACTGTAATAGACAAGATTATGGAGGAGATCAGCGGCGGCGGTTTCCGTGTAGCGCAGCTGAAGGAGATGGTGCTGTCGAAGGAGATGGCTGAGGAGTTTTACAAAGAGCACAGAGAGAAGCCTTTCTTCAACCAACTGGTGGAATTCATGTGTCGGTTAGTCTATCCCTGAACACAGCCACAGGAGAGGGGCAAAGTGACCACAGCAGACCTGCCCTAATTCCTGTTGCCGCTGGAAGTTTTAACAGCACTTTTAACTGTAATCTTAGCTGCTTAAAATCAAGGCAGCCTCAGGCAAGCGGCTAGGAAGTCCATCTCAATTTCACTCTTTGTCCCACCGCACATCTAGATTTTAGAGTTATCTTCCGCTCCGATTAGTCCCTTCACTCGGTTGTTATGCAACTGCTTGGACACAATGAGCAGAGAGATGTGTGCAGCTGGGCACTTCAGCCGGAGAAACCTTTACTGTCACTATCCCTCAACATCAGCTCAGGTTTAGCATTAATTGTAGATTTATATTCTAACCACTGTATAATGTTTTACAAGGTTATTTATAAAGCTAAGGTACCACTTTATCTCTTACAGTGTATTTAAAGAGTAACTTAATACCAGGCTGAAAAGCAGTGTTTTGCTGCCCTCTCTGGTTGGAAGTTTCAAGCCTGTGTCACTTGTTGGGTGTGGTCAGAAGTTTGCTCTGTTGCACCTGTAACCACACACAGCAGTGATGTCACATGGGTATCAGAGTACACCAGTAAATCACTGCAGCCAGGTGAGAAGATAAACTTCTGATGCTTAGGAAAAAAAACAAGATTTCTAGGGGAGCAAGTTATTTTTTATGAAATCACATAGAGAGCACTGATATGGTGATACTAAAAATTCAGTGACTGAAATGCAGTTGAAACAGCTGCCACATTTCAAGGAATACTTCATTCACAAAATTACAATTTGTATATCAGTTACTCACCCCATTAATTAATTCATTTACCGTAACTGCTTGCCCTGTTGGGGGTCGCCGGGGGGCTGAAGCCTATCCCAGCTGACATTGGGCGAGAGGCGGGGTACACCCTGGAAAGGTCACAGACTATCACAGGGCTGACACATAGAGACAGACAACCATTCACACTCACATATTCACACCTACGGACAATTTAGAGTCACCGGTTAACCCAACCAACATGGCTTTGAAATGTGGGAAGTTGGGGAACCTGGAGAAAACCCATGCTGACACTGGGAGAACATGCAAAGTCCACACTCAGGAACCCTCTTGCTGTGAGACGACAGTGCTAACCACTGCACCACCATGCTGTTGCGTTGAATTCATGATGAAAACTTTATTTTTCTCGCATTCATCCACAAACAATTAAAACACTGGGAAAATTCTTCATAAATTGGAGCAAAGGGAGGCCATGTTTAATGACAAGCCAAACTATATCAAAACATCCGTTGACAAACTCTCACACAAGTCTCATTATCCAGCCATGAACTTAGTACGTCCTACCTTACTATTTAAAACACTTCTGCATAAACAGTCTCACACATGGACAAGTAGCCATTTGAACTCTGCTCAATGATATGCACAATCAGAGTTCAAACACACACGCTTGCCCAGGTGAGCTACTCGTATGCAGAAGTGTTTTAAATACTAAAGTTTTAAAGAAAAAACGTGTGTTTGTGAAGCACTGTGCATACGACTGGATAAATGAGACTTGGATTAAGCTGCACCACTTGTGTGAAAGTTTGTAAACGGATGTTTAGATAGAGCCAAGACAGCTCTGTATCATCAATAATGCTTAAATTTAAGTATGAGATTTCACTTTATTAAGCATAATAAACATTTTACAATTGCTTTTAAATTTCTGGCAGAGCTGAGACTGGCACGGGTTACACGTCTCCAACTAGCAAAGAGGCTCTCAGGAAGTGACGCAGTAATTACATCTCAGTGTGTCTGACAAGATACACACTACTCTTTATTCACACAAAAGTATGATGAACAATAAAACACATACTGAGTATGTAGTGCATAGTATGTGTTTTCGGACGCAGCGATCAATTATAATGCACGAGTAGTGTGAGAGTTTGTAAAGGAATGTTTTGATATAGTTTTGCTGTTGTTAAATGCAGCCATCATTTATTTAATTTCATCAATATTTTTCTCCATTTTGGAATAATTTGTTCACCATGGAGGGACGAGAGAGGAACAAAGATTCTTCACAAATTCAACGTAACATCATTTTGTGAGTGAAATCCGTCCCAGTTTTAAACAGGATGTCTAGACATCTTTTATCTGCTATTCACCAAATTAGTCCTAAGTGGGAAGGTGCAGTCAAAGGCTGCTCATTGCAACAATAGAAAGTGTCACATTGTGGCTCCTGACAGTTTAATTGCATTATTCTGTTGATTAATTTCTGTGTAAAAATGTTCTCTTGTCATGCTGAATTTCAATTTATATCCATGGCAACAAAGACCACACTGTAGTGGGTAGCCGAACTTTGATTGCAAAACTACCAGTAAACACAAATAATGAGGCGGGCAGATGCACAGCTCTCCCTTGAATACACTGACAGTAAGTAGTTAAAGTTCATAAGTCATTTAAAATCCTGTTTATTATATTAACATACTGTCATCGTTTGTTTCAGAGGGCCGTGTCTGATGCTCGTCCTGACCAAGGAAAATGCAGTGGAGGAGTGGAGGGCCATGATGGGCCCCACAGACCCTGATCAAGCTAAGGAGACATCTCCAAACTCTCTGAGGGCCCGCTTCGCCTCCAACATCCTGCACAACTCGGTCCACGGCTCCTCCAACGAGCAGCATGCAGAGGAGAAGATCCGTTTTATCTTCGGTGACATCTGCTCAGACGCAGAGCTCACCGGTGATGGAGGGACTGACACAACCATTTTAGGTAATCATATGATGTCTGTGACAGTCATTTCCATCTGGCACACCATCTGGTTCCACATAAATAACAATTTTGTTCTTGTATTTTTTTCATGTTTTTTGAGGTTTGATATTTCTGCCCTATTCCTGCTATAAATGATATTTCATCCAGCTATATTTCTTACAGTTATAGTTAAAAATACTCCAAACTACACTTCTTGAAATAAAGATCAATTTCTTGCAGCAAAAGAGCAGGACAGTTCTGCAGATGAAAACACGGGAACGTCAAGGTCTCCAACTGAGGACATGTCCAATAACCATCATGAAGGTATGCAGTGAGTACGGATAAAGTTTTTTACTGACATGTTAGCTGTCCCTATTCAAGGGTTTGATCCTGAAAAAGGCCTGTTGCTGCCAAAGGCTCATACAGGCATACATAACTAATATATAGTATCCCACAATCCATTGTGCACCAGTCACTTTAAGCACAGGCAATTAGCTTTGTGACTAATGGAAAGCAGTCACTGGTAAATATATCCTATTAATAAGACCAATGAAAAAGCCGCTGCAAGTGGTGAAAAATGGAAACTGGGCATAAACTCCACAGTGGGATATATTGATACAGTCAGTGTTTAGTCATAGTTAGGGGGTGTGGTGAGGGTGGAGACAGCAAGGGGGAAAACAGTACATTTACTATAGCTATGATTAATAAAACTTAGCACATTATCAGTACCCCACAGTCATTAATGCTATGATATAGTAGACTAGTGTGTTTTAGTCAATTCCATGCACACATTATAGCAGCGCTAATGTTGCTCAATGCTATTAGCCTGTTTTGACATTGTGCTTCTGTTATCACGCAGGGGGTTTGCACCCTCAAGAACTACATGTCCCTGGAGGCTCACAACTTTTTCTACCAATAGCTACAACAGTTTGAATAAAGTGTTAGATCCATTTTGTTCAACAGCCCCCAAATCTCAATCGCTAAAGCCACCAGACTCCATTCAAATTAACAGTAATTTTATTGTGTATAGAGCCAACATGTTTTCCCACCCAACTTGGCAATTTAAGGGTTTATTTCAATGAAATCAGAGTTGGTGATTGTGATAACAGTGGAAAGACAAAGTTTTATTTTGTTTCTGTAACTCTGAGTTAAGTGTATTTTACAGTTATAAAATTACCATTTATTTAAATGGAGTCTGGTGGGTGTGACAATAGTGATTCAGGGCTGTTTCTGGTTAAACAAAAAATTATCTCACTCTTTAGCATAAAGGTATATCTCTGTAGGGATCCTTTCAATAATCTTGTCAGACACTTGTAATAACAATCTGAGCCTGTCAGGGGCAGAAACAAGCACTTTTAATGGCATGCTGTTGAGTGTTGACATCGTAGCCCAGCTGCTGCTCTTGCTTGATACAGGACCGATTTTAAAAAAATGTTTAGCTTGATATGGTTCTTATTACAGGCTTGAGTGTTGTTTCGTCATACCTTTAAAGTTTCGACAACTGCGTCTGTCGTCATCATCAGGAGCGTCACGTGATGTCTGGTCACGTGGTTTAAAAAATGTTGTTCCCATTAGTCACTTAAACACAAAAAATAGGGTCCAGTTTTAAAATACCCTTTAACTCTGTATTTTGAAGCGTGATTGACAACCAGAAAGTCACACAGCAACTCTTCAGCAAGGTAACAAATGCTTTGTCTCCCTCCTGGTGTTGAAGGATGTGACATTTTGTTGGCATTCCCATAAATACCAGCTGTATCTATTGTTAATCACAGGACATTACAGTACAATAGATGTTAACTACCTATATGTAAATATAATACTGTTAACCTGGTCCACTATTTGCCATGTTCCATTCATTAGTATGGTAACATGTCTCAGGTTACCACTGATATTTAATCTTTGTCAGCTGTGTCAGCCTTTAAAATGTTAGCGTACACTTTTGATGTGGAATGCCCAAAAACTCAAAGGATCCATCTCCTAAATTGGGACACAGCTATTACAGCATCACGTCCTGGGAGCTGAGAGTAGCTGCCAAGTAGATATGTCTCTTAATACTGACAACTCAGATAGCTTCCAAGAGCGAGAAGACGTATCTCTTCTGATACAGAGAAAAATGAGGCCATTGATCTTCATAATGTGACTTACGTGAGCTGGAATGGAGATGTAAACTGCTCTTACAGTCTCTTTGTCTGGAGAGTGAAGTAAATCTTGAACCTGCTGCATTGTGGGGATAATTGCAATTCAAATGTGCAATACCTTCTCATGATTCCATTTTGTTGAAGTATTAATGGGTTTAGGTGACGAACTGTTGCACCTCTGCGAGTCCTGAGGCTGATGTATTTGAATAATGTAACGTTGCTGTCTAACACTGTTTTATTGGTTGTAGGATCTTTCTGTAGGGGGATTCATTCATGTGTGGTTGTCATTCAGAATATTTGATTTAGTTTTCCTCTTTACTTTACAGGTGACCCACATGATTCAAATCCTTGCAGCCCACAGACAGAAGGAAGTGACAATCCAGAGCACCCAAACTGAGTCAGCACACGTTTCTCTTGTATTGTGGGCTTAAAACACAGTATCTTATACGTCACTCCATGAATCATGAAATAAACAGGAAGACTGGTGATATTTACACACTTTATAGACGTGTAGGTGGTGGGTTGATAACAAAGTGACCATATATTCTTCAGCCAGTTAAAGGGAGTACTTGTGTACTTGTTAAGTTACCACAAAGCAGCTGATAGTGTCAGGGTTCAGAGAAGCATTTAGTTGAATCCAGTCAGTTCAGTCCATCTTGGATTGGCTACAGTATTGTACTGATTTTTGTTTTAGTTTTCATTTTCAGTTTCAGCAACTCATACCATGATATTTACAATTTTGGGCAACACTTTACTTGAAGGTATCTACTTAAAAGTGACATGACACTGTTATAACTATGACATGACATGAACCTGTCAGGAACATTATGTACATGTCAAACGTTTATGACTGCTGTCATTAAGTGTCATTCGGTTTTTGTAATGTCAAGTTGACATTGTTTGGGTTGTCTTGATTATGACAAGTTGACATTAATCAAAGTGACATTACCATAAGTTGTCATTGTCATGATAAGTTGACATTAAATTTGTTTGGGATGTCCTTATAATGACAACTTGACATTAACCAGGATGACATTACCAGAAGATGTCTTTATGTTAATGTCAAGTTGTCATTATAAGGACATCCTAAACAAATTTAATGTCAACTTGTCATGACAAAGACAACTTCTGGTAATGTCACTTTGATTCATGTCAAGTTGTTATAATCAAGACAACCCAAACAATGTCAACTTGTCATTACAAAAAACAAATGACACTTAATGACAGCAGTCATAAATGTTTATGACATGTACATAATGTTTATGACAAGTTTATGACAGTGTCATGTCATAGTTATGACAGTGTCATGTCACCCTTATGTAGATACCGTCAAGTAAAGTGTTACCCAAGTTTGTCTACTGTATTTCTTCTTTTTTTTTTTGGTGTATCTTTATGGTTTATATATAATTCAACAAAAAAAGAGAGAGACCTTTACTGACTGTAATGGTTAGAGTAAAACAGAAGTACAAGTAGGAAAAATGAATACTAAAAAAAGGGTGGAGTGTCAGGGAAGGAAGTTGTGTGTGAATGTGTGTGGTGTATACGTGTATGATTAAGAATATGTGGGAGGGTTTAGATCACTTCACTGAATGATTATAAACATGGCAGGGCTCTACCTTTTAATAAATGTATCTTTTTAAAGTTTCAAAAAGTGTGTTATTTGTTCCATTTGGTAAATTTCCCACACCTTCATAGTGTATTTATTGTATGTTGGGGGTTTTGATGCATCTTTCTGCTGCTAGCAATATTTGTCAAAGATATTTTTTAGCTCTTCCATCAATCTCTTCTAATTTTACTCCCAGTACTGCCATCTTTGCATCTTTAGTGATTTTGTATCAATTCTAATTACTACCATGCTGTGATTAGGCTTCACTGTTTTACCCATTAGCGTCATTTATGACAGGATTGTGTAACAATTGAGGATAACTAATTGTAGATAATCAAAGTGAGTGAAATATCAAGTTGTAAAAACTTGACTACAAAGTGGTGTTATTAGCAGCTTGCCGGTAGATACACTGGGACTGGGGTTTATAATTTAAGCTAAAGTAAATCCACTGTATCACTTTTAGGGGACTTCATTACATCACATCCAGTAACCATGGTAACAATTCAGGTTCCAATTTGAGAGGGAGTCTGAAGGCAACCTTGAGTCAGACATATATTTATTTTCTCTTAATAGCAAAAAATATATAGGCTTTTTAGATTGTTATTTTACATCTTTATTTATCACTGGCATGTTTGTTAAAGGAACAGTGTGTAGGATTTAGTGGCATCTAGCAGTGAGCTTACAGACTGCAGCCAGCTGAGTACCCCTCGCTTACAGTAACGTGAAAATGTGTTTGGGTTTGCTTTACGATTTGTGTTAGTGCTAGTGTAGAAACATAGCGGTGCAACATGGCGGGCTCTGTAAGAGGACCCACTTCCTATGTAGATATGAAGAGCTCATTCTAAGCTAACAAAAGCAAAAAAAATCTAAGTTTGAGGAGATTATGAACTAAAAATAAAAAAAGGAATAAAAAGGTATGAACATTATATTCCATTTCTACCAACAGATCCCCCAAAATCCTACACACTGGACCTTTAATCTTTACGAAACGAAAAAAAGTCTAAAGCAGTCATGATAGGTTTAAAACTAGGAATCTAGACTCCTTTCAATAAACAAACAAACAAACAGGTGATGTTAATCTAGTTCCTCAAAACAAAAGTTTCTGCGTCTTCTGCTAAAATAATCTTTGATTTGTCTTTTGCCGGGGTGTTATCCGACCATGCTGAGGTATTGATCAGTACTGTTATCAGGCGGGGTGTCCTCCCAGTCTTTTGCAGCCTCCAGTAAGATGGCCTCATCCACGTCGTCATCCTCAGTGAACGACCTCTGGAACATCTCCATGATGCTCCTCTGGTTAGGGTCCTGAACAAATCCAAATAATCAGGTCATTACTTAATGTACAGACACCATTTCTGATTTGGCTCTGTAAGCGCCGTTATACTGTGCAGCCTTATGTAAATATGTTTCATCTATGTTAATGTGTGAATGCTATTTAAAAACTGTAAACAGGATTATACATCATTTATTTATATACAGACGCAGAGCTTACCTTGGAGTGGAAGCTGGCGTTCACCGCTTTGTCGGAGAGGTTTGATTCCGACAGGCCCACTTGCTCCAAAACATTCATTTTCTCCTGGATCATTGGCCTGGAGATAAATTATTATAATAGAGCAGATACCATTCAATTCACTGCTTGTCACAATATGCATATCAAACAACCCACATTAACTTGACCCCCCGCTGTTTCAGTTTTGGCTCTTAAGTGGTGGACTGATGAATACAAGAGGAAAAAAAGATTTAAAAACACAGTTTGATTATCAGTGAAATTACTGCCCACTGACTGACACGTACCACAGGTGATCATCAGCAGTTCCCTTGGCAACCAGGTAGTGAATGTTCACATTGCTGGTTTGTCCAATACGGTGCACCCTGTCCTCCGCCTGAATCAGAATCTGCAGAAAAAAAGCATTGTCAAAAAAGAGCATTTGAATTTTCTTGGTGTCACCAATTGTTTCCTGCCTTCCCTCAGCTGCAGTGAAGGTCGACGTGCGCTCTGCTTGAGAAAAAATATCAATAAAATGGTAAGTCATTATTCAGGCTTAAAGCTGCCAACAGTTGAAATTAAAGAACTATTAAGATTCCTCCGGGAACTGAAGCTGTTGTTACTGGCACAGAGCGCGGGTTGAGCATAGCAATCACTTCAAAATGAATCTTTTTTTAGTTGCGGATTTGTCCCCCTTTAATTCCCACTTCAGAATGCCCTATTTGGCTGTACTGTGAATCTTGTCACATCTTTGTCCCTGCAAACATAGCATAAAGAGGGAGTGGGAAATTCCCATAATGCCAGGATAACCTTATAACCAAACGTGAACTAAAAGAGGCAAAAACTGGGCTGGAACCAAAATTGAGTCCAAAATGAAAATACTACAAATAAAAAATGTGTTCCAATGGAGCCATACACATGTCGCATTTTTTGCACCCTCAAATTTATTGTTTTCAATATAGATGCATGGCAGGCGCACTCATACACCGTATGCCATGTGACGAGGAACAGACAGACATCTTTCTCTTCTTCTGTAAATATCAGTCTGTGGTAAATATGGAAAAGCTGATCATTTTACTGCAGGGCTACCCAGAGCTTTACATCTGTCCCAGGGACGATAGGCCTACACACTTAAAAACAGCGTCTGGAAGAAGATCAGCTCTGCACTCAAAATTTCAGGTAAATACTTGGGATGCGCGCGATTAGTCGTCTAAACTATTAAATGTCCGCCCCCTTGCTAGTCGGCACTTGAAAAATTAGTCGGCTAAACAATTTAGTGTTCTATTCACGTACAAGGTCGCTTAACTGTCATGAAGCCGCCTGCCACTAGTGGGTGCTACAGAGCCGTCAGACAGCAGTCCCCCTCCCCACGGTAATGCTTGAGTAGACTGGAGTTTTAAAACAGCATGGTGGGAAAAACCAGCGTGGTTTGGCAGTACTTGGATCTAGAAAATCAATTCAGCAGCAATTTATCTTTTTTGAGATGTTATATTATTTGTTAACTTTAAGTGAGTTGTTGTCAGACAATGTGCAGGGTTTACATTCATACTGTACGGAGCAAAATGCCTCTCATTTCAGCTGAAATTTAAATATAATTAAGATTTTGTTTTATTAACTTTAAAATGAATTGCTATCATTTTTGTCAGATAATCTGCAAGGTTCAATTTGCCCCACATTTCAGAGGCAATTTATTGATTTTAGATGTTATTTTAGTGGTTCACTTTTGACTGAGTTGCCGTCGTGTTCAAATTCATACGGCACGGCGCAAAGCGTCTCGTACTTCAGTGGCATTTAAAATCTGACATGGTTGTTGAAGATTCTGATTAAAGGTTTTCTCTTAATGCACACAATATTTTTGGGGCAATGTTTCAAATACTAAATTTTGACTATTTTGATAGTGTTTTAATTTTTTTCTGTCGACTAGTCTTAATTAAAATTTTCATTAAGTCGACAGGGAAATAAGTCGCCAGGAACATCCCCAGAAAATAGGCTATAATACGGTGCTTGTTAAGGTTGCTTAGCAACCTCAGACACAACCTGCCGTCGCACTCTAGAAAGCTGGCACAAAAAAGGCACAAAAGTAGTGTCCAGCACCTGACCTTGCATTTTCCAGGCGGTTAAAGACACAGCATGTGTACAACCCCTAAATTAGTAGCCACAGGTTACGTATGGGTTCTTAGGGTACTATACCCAAAGTGTTTGGTGCAATTGCAGCTAATGAGCACTCAGTATTTTATTTTAATAACTTTCCATGGCTTACCCCGGGGTTCCAGAAAAGCTCAGCGAAGACCACCAGGTCAGCACTGTGCAGGGTGAGACCCATGTTAGCTGCAGTGATGGACAGTACGGCCACACAGGTCTTGGTCGTGTACTGGAACTTATCACACAGCTGCTGCCGTTCAGCTGAAGGAGTGGACCCGTCAATACGGATGTGACTGACGTTCTGTAGAAGAAATTAAAGGCCAGAATGGTTTAGGGAGCGGACCAATACGACACCAACAAACTCATTTAACAAACCTTGATAAGTCACAGTAGTAGTAAAACTAGGCTCAAATGTGCTGCCTACACTTGTTCCCTGCAGCTACTGATGAAAGTTGACCTAAGAGTTGACTTAACGCCTACGAAAAGAATCAAAATGCACTTCTTTTTTTTTTACATTAAAATTATATTTCTGTGCAGTGTGGTATCTGTATATCTTGCTCACCTTTTTAACCAGTTCAGTTGTAATGTGATCCAGGACTAACTTATGATGGGCAAACACGAGAAACTTCTCCCTCCCACACTCCAGCGTGTCTGTGATGTACTCCCTGGCAATGACAGAAACAACAGAGGTCTCAACTGTTTCAAAGAAAGCAGTGAAATATTCAATCATTCTGTGTATTTATTCAAACTCTCAAAGTTATCTCAAATCCAGTGCAAATGACAATCACAGTGGTCTGACAAAAGATTCTGATTCATTTTACATTTTAATCTCAGCGCTCATCACATCTAAGCTGATGGGACTTACTGATCCCCAACCATTAGAGGGTCTGTGCTTACATAATGGCTTGCAGCTTGGCTTCGGCTGTGTGGTTATAAAAGATGAGGAGGGCTTCCTTCTCTTGTATTTTCTGAAAAAGAGATAAGGAACGGCACCAGATAAGAACTGACAGGAGATACTGATTGATGATTTGATAAGGCTGCCATTACTCTGAGGAGCAGTGTGATAATGAACAATCAAGCTAAGCCATTCAGTTCCATTAGAGTGAATAAATTCTCTTAAAATAAGACTTACTGGAGTATTCTGGGTCAGTTTGAAAGCACTTGTGCGTGCTTGTGGCCTGAGAGGACTCAGACAAGTAACTTTCTTGGACTGAAGGAGTGTTTTTCTAACTGATGTCTTTTTAATCACAGCGACTACATTTCAAGTCGAACATGCTGTATTTCATTTGTCTTTTGGATACATGTAGTCAACATGCTTGGGTATTGAATAATGCAAAAGGTCAGAATATGCTATTTTCAGCTAATTTTTCAACCCCAAAATCAAAAATACATATTTTTCCTCTTTCCTGTAGTACTGTTTATCAGTCTAGATTGTTTTGATTTGAGTTGCGGAGTGTTGGAGATATCAGCCGTAGAGATGCCTGCCTTCTCTCTAATATAATGAAACTAGATGGCACTCAGCTTGTGGTGCTCAAAGTGCCAAAAAATACATTTGAAAAACTCAACAGCAATGTCTCTTTCCAGAAATCATGACACGTTTACTCAAGATAATCCACAGACCTTGTTGTGAACAGTTTCATGTAGGAACTATTTTCTTTCTACCGAACTACACCTGTTAATTTCTCACTGAGCAGAAGGAAGCGTGCATCTACTCATGGATGAGAGGCTTGTGCTCATGATAGCAAGAGATGTAAAGATTAATAGCATCTTCCTTGGCAGTCCTGTAATGTTAGCTACCTCTGTGGTGCTAGTTTGAGCTAGCAGTAGATGCACACTTCCCTCTGTGTGGTGATACAGTTGGTGGGTGTAGCTCAGTAGAAAGAAAATAGTTCCTACATGAAACTGCTCACAACAAGGTCTGTAAATTATCTTGAATAAGTGGGTCATGATTTCTTGAAAGAGACATTGCTGTTGAGTTTTTCAAATGTATTTTTTGGCGCTTTGGGCACCAGAGGTCGAGTACGATCTAGTTCCATTATACTTCAGAGAGGGCAGACATCTCTACGGCTGATATCTCCAACACTCGGCAACTCACACCAAAACAATTTGATGATAAAAATGACTGATAAATAGCGCTACAGGAAAAGGAAGAATATGTGTTTTTGATTTTGGGGTGAACTGTCCCTTTAAAAATAATTTAGTAGTGATGAATTATATCAAAACTTCTTACATTTTTTGTAATTATTGCAACAGAACTCACACTTTTTTTCTTTTACTGTGTTATTTCCTCTAATTTGATTATTCTTGGGGAGGACTGATTTAGTTTTGCGTTAATTCCTAAGATGGGAAGTTTGTAAATCTTACTCCAAGCCTGGTTTCTTGAGGTTTGCAAATACCTGTATACCAAAAACTTCAAATTCTATATCTTTTCTGTTTTTACCGGACCATGAGAAACGTTTGTGACTTACATTGCGGTGCCCATTGGCCAACTGCTTGGCAGCAGCTGACAGAGCAGCTTTAATGCGAGCGTTGACACCATCTATGGTCACTGTGACGACCTTGCGTTGTTTAGAGGGAAGCTGTGAAAGGACGTCGCGCTTGAGACGACGCAACATCAGACACTCCTCCAGCAACAGCTTTAACTCCCCGAGGTTAGATGAGCCGGAGTAATCCCACCCCCAAGTCGCCTAGAGGGGAGGGGAATAGAAAAGGATAGAAGGAGAGGAAAGTAAGAAAAGCATAGTGGACAATGAGGCAAATTTGACACAGAACCCTTCAAAGCAGGTAGCCAGACTCTTGGACTATCTAATGACAACATTCCTCTTTAATCACACACAGGGATTAGTTCGGATGCCAGTCAAGCTGGTGACTAACCAGCAGACTAAAAAGCTCAGAATTCAGTCACAGGAATCAAACTGTGATAGCTCCGGCTGGTCTGAGTCTCTTATCAGGATGCAAAAGCCATTTTATGAGACTTCAATGGTGGAAAAAAGGGAATTTTTGCAGAGCAGAGCAAAATCTCCACAATCTTCAAAATGAGTCATCATGACCAAATTAAGGATGTAATTGGCCTTTAAATCATGTAGCGTGTTCCCTACTTGAACCTATTAGAATTAATTAAGGAGATTAAGTGGCAAGAATAAAGCAACAGAAGGAAAAGAGTGGAGACAAAATTCACAGAAAAGGAATCCGCTGACACCTAAAAAACAGTTTTAATGTATACACTGTTCGCCAACATACACTGGCTGTAAAGTGTCCTCATTTCACCTTTATAACCCTATTGTTCTCAGCAGAGAGCATTAGGAACTGCAGACTGTGAATGTAAGAGAGGCAGATAAACAAATAATTCACTAATCCTACACCTAAAGCCTTCTATGTTCTTTGAGGTGTCCTAAAATTACAGCCAGTTACAGCTCAACAGTATTAAGCATTACACTTTGATAGATAAGGACTCTTCAAGGGATAGTTTAGATTTTTTTTTAAGTGGGGTTGTATGAGGTATTTATCCATAGTCAGTGTATCACCGACAGTAGATGGTGGTTGTTAGCCCCCATTTCGGAGAAACAGGCAGGAGTACTGCCACAGAAGCCAAGCAATATACCGCTGTGGATGGGGGCAGAAGCAAGACGTATTTTAGCCACCTAAAACAATCAATATTATTTTGAGTATACACTATATTTGGAATATTTTCACCTCTTTACCTTGCCGTCAGAAAGCCCTTTCTGACGGGGCACTGAAGATGTCATATATGCTTTTTCAAAGTCAGCCTTCATTTGACAAAAACAGTAATTTTACCTTGCAGAACACGGGAGTTGCTGGTCAACCCCTGCCTCGATCAGTTAGTTTGTGTTGACTTTGGTGTTTTAAGGATTGGTTTGGATTCACCAAAGTCACACAATAACACAAACTAACTAATCAAGGCAGCAGTAGACCAGCAACTCCTGTGTTCTGTAAGATAAAATTACTGTTTTGTCATTGAAGTCTGGCTTGGTAGAGAGCACATATGACATCTTTAGTTCCCCATCAGAAAGAGCTATCTGACAGCGAGGTAAAGCAATGAAAATATTCTAAATATAGAGCACACTTGAACTGATGTGAGTTTTTTTTATGTCGTTAAAATATGTTTTGATGCTGCCCCCCTCCAAAGCAAAACATTGCTTCCGTGGCAGTACTCCTGCCTGCTTCTCCAAACCAGGGGTGTACTGACTGACATCTACTGTATGTAATACTCTGACTACAGATAAGTACCTCATATGACCCCAATTAAAAAAATCCACGCTATCCCTTTAAGGCTTAAGCTACCTGTGTGGCACCGCAGTAGCGTATCCCGAACTCGTGGAAGCGGGGGAAGAGTGTTGGTCTGACAGCCAGAATCTGGGTGTACAGCTCAGAGGGTCTGGACATGGCAGGGGTCCCAGACAGAAGAATCACTCTCTTTGCTGCCTGAGGATGGAAAAAACAACTCTGATCAGAGCACTGCTGAGAGAGTCAAGCTGACAAAGCAAGAAATTAAACCCAACCCTGAGCCAAATGCTGCAATGTTTTGGATTCAGCTGGTTTATGGATCTATGTTAGCAGGCAATATATGCTACATATACAAAACAATAATGTCGCTCTGATATAGTGACACGGGGAAAACTGTGGGTGTTTGGGTGGGCGGTGCGTGTCAAGTGGCGTCCACATGAATGCCAGAACCTCAGGATTCTTAGCAGAACATTGCATCGTAACAAGATGATCAATAGTTTTCCCTTCAACTGTCAGAGGGTTTTAATGTTCTGTCTGATCAATGTATGTTCACATGTTACAGAGAGTTTGGCATATAGCTGAAATAATCACTCTGTTGCTCAGCTGACAGCAGTTGAAACCATGTAACTGTGTAAAAAGTCCATGTGTGATAAATATATTATTATTATCATTTTTAATGTAGTGTTTTTTAATGTTGGTAGTGCAGCGACCATTTAGTTTCCTTTGGGATAGATCTTTCCTATAAATTTTGGTTTAATTGCACACATACTATAACTGCAGGGTCCAGCCTCCGCTGCTTAAGGCTAAAAAAATAATAATTGTCTGATGGAAGACATCCTAAATCTGATTTCCCAAGAAAATCTAATCAATTGTTCGGCTGGCCCAAGGTCCATCTGACAGCCAATCTGGGTCTTGTTCCAAGAGTTTTAATGAATATCTGGATAATTTTACTTGGAAAACCTTGAACCAACTCAAATTTGATTTATGACCTAATGTAAAGGAACCTTTTTCAGTGTTTTCCCCGGCGAAGTTATACCTTAAGACCAAAGAGAATCTCTCCTCCTCTTTGCACAGATTGAACTAGGTATTCTTTGATCTGCTGCTTTGGATATTTTTGAAATATCCTGCTTAGAGACAGTTAGATGTCACAAACAAGTAAAAATATAACGTCTTTAAGGTATGTGACAAAATTAGTAATCCAAATAAAACATTAAATGAAAAGAGGGAAGAAAAACAAGCACCTTCAGCAGAGGCAAAGCCGCTTTACAGCGAGCAGTCTTTATGTTCTTCAGGAAGTGAGACTCATCCTGCACAAAATGACAAAATCATATATTCTACTTACAACATACAGTAACTGCTTTTAAAGGCAAAAAACACAAGTAAAGACATACATTTTGAGACAATTCTAAATACTGCACAGTTCTGTAAAACAGCTCACCATGATGAGGACATTGAAGGGGTTTCCCGACTGCTGCTTGTCCATCCTGCTCAGCAGGTCGTAGCTGATGATGTTGACCAAAGCAGACCGCAGATTGTCTTTGGCCTTCACCACCACGTTGATGCTGTCAGGACTCAGGGAGGGGAGCCAGCGTCTGAAGGCCTACAGGCAGAGATACTTACTCATGTCATAAACACAGAGTGAAACAAAACTCCTCAGAAAAACAGTACTAATTTCCAGGCTGCGCTTTTCCCCCTACCACTGGGAATAAATCAGCCTCTGAAATTTTAAATGAAAATCCCAGTCACATTCACGAATTATTTTGTGACTGACAGCTGGCTTGAATGCGACTAATCACTTATAATTGTGTCTAACTACCATCGCAGTGTCTCCATTTAGAGACAACTGATCATGTAGTTAAGAAAAATGTCCCCTGTGGCCCAAATGTTTCTGACAGTTCACTTACTTGCTCTCTATTCACCTGTCAACCTGGCTTAAACTCACTAAGTTATAGCTCCCATGTTTTGCAGTAGATCTGGCCAAATGCAAAAGACTAACAGTGCAGATAAGAGCCAAGCCAGACAGAGTAAGTGTCCTTTAATGGGCCGACATCCTGTGACTAAACCCTCCTCGACGATTCCAACTCCTGATTGGGGGACTGTGTTTGATCCAAGATATCTATTTAGAGAGCAGACTGTCTTGTCTTGTCAATAGACAGAAGGCCAACGAAGCTCTTCTGAAAATGTGGTGCTATTGCAGCCTGGTAATGCTGCTGCGAGTTAAGCGGAGATTGCTAAAGAACATGAGACATGCTCACAGAGAAAAGGGACACCTGAGATGAAATTAGAACGTATTGAAATTGTAGAAGGAAAACGGGGACAAAGAGGCGCCAACATTTCAACGATGCCAAGTGTGGGGGTGTCTTAATAGTCATCGAAAATAATATGCAAAGTGTAAAAATATATATAGCTCAGCTAAATCAGCAACATCATGTGAAGCAGGTCTTTATGAATAACAGACTTCAACAGAGTAGCCAAATAAACTGAATTAACATCTCGGTTTTAAATTAATGCTTCACAATCCAATCATCGTCTGCAGCCATCAGAATAAGAAACAGAAGCATGAAATTCAATACTGCCATCTCCCTTACTGAAGATAAAGTACCTAACAGAGCACAAGCAGTCCTTGGGGAACAGCATTAACATTCCTCAAATGCAGATGAGCTGTAAGTAGAAACCAGCATTATAATGTGTAAGGCAGAGCTTTTGTCAAAGGAGACCTGAAGAATATCCTTAAGAGGGTGCCTGCTGATTTAATGCAGGCCAATAATGACACCATTAAACGGAAACAAAGTGATAAACTCTAACACCTACGAAGTAATGAGCCATTTTTCTTTGCAGGATGTTTTTTTTTTTACCTCAGCCCAGGTGAATCGCACAGAGGAGGGAGCCACGACCAGCAAGGGCCACTCATTCCTGTAGTAGGCTGCTATACAGATGGCCTGCACTGTCTTTCCCAAGCCCATGTCATCAGCCAGGAGGAGGCGGCCCTGTTTAGACACCGCAAAACTACAGGGACACGAAGAAATGCTAAAATTAAATGCTACAGCAGGACAGCGAGTGGAAGTCACACTGATCCAATCCTATAAAGCAAACTTGAAGTCACAGAGGAATGGCACTGAAATATTGGCTTGCAATGATAAGTATCTCTTCGTTTGCACAAGACTGAGCAAATTATAGATGAATAGCCGTCTGCTGGTATTGAGTTAGTGGCTACACCGTGCAGAACGCGCACTAATGGCTGTCCAAAGGCACCTACTTGACTCCCTCACTCTGAAAGGGCATAAGGCTGCAGGTGAGCGAGGGGTCGATGCTGGAGAGGTCTGCCTCAGGGACGTCTAAAGACCTGGCTTCGGTCCCGTCAAACCTGGCAGAGAAAGCCTGGACCACTGCCCTGGGCAGAGGCTCCACCTCCACTGCTGCTATCCCACTGAGGAGATCCACTGGGTATGGAACACAGCACGGTCAGACAAGATGGCAAATGCAACAGAGACAAACATGACCATAGAGATAAAGCAGCTAAATAAAGCAAATGTTGGTACTCACAGAGTCTCTTGTAATCCACAAGTGAAAAGCTCCACTTTCTGGTTTTCATGTCTGCCGCACAACAAAGATTATAACACAAAATACTGGTTTCAGAAGCCGTAAAATGAAATTTTAACATGACAAAAGACTGTCAAGATGACAGAGGAAGCGTTTTAATTGCATAATTTCACTGTCACCGTAGTTCTTTGTTGGCATCTGCTTGAACGCTGCAATGACATCCACATGGTAACCAATGTCAACTTCAAACTTTGTCGGAGACACCAGGACGCACTGGCCCTTCAGAGTGGCTCCAGGTTTCTGCCAGCCGTTACACAGCTTGAGCAGCGCCCCCAACGCCGCACCGTCACGAGCTCGGCTGGTGGCTGCTGCAACGTCCACTGCCTCCATTCCATCCAGAGGCCTCAGTGACACAGAGGCGATAGCAGCTGTTTCCTCCACTGCAACAAAGAGATATAGACACAGGAGATGCAGCAGCAAGACAAAGAAGACCAATACTCTGCCGTGTCTTTGAATATGTCCCTGATGTTCATACTTAGCTGTTGATAGTCCTCCAGACTGAAGTTCCACATCTTTGTGGCAGGGTCTGAGGCAGAACAGAATACTTTATTATTCTAAGATCTAGCATACAATACCAAAACTATGGCACAAAATAACTACATTAAAAGACATTAGTATTCTTACTTAGAAAACTTATACTGGTTAGGATGAAAGCCATGTGTACTTGGCTTCTTCTACAGAGGAGAGCCCTGAAGCTCTGGCCAGAGGATAGCAGTTGGTTTTATTTTTATAGCGGTGAGTTAAGTCATTCATTATTTGGCCTTGCAGGTTGTCCTGGTTATGTGCACTGATGCACTGGCACTAAGGCTGGGTATTACTTTAAAATTGGAATACCTGCTGCCACAGAACACAATACAGTTAAGTCAGCACTAAAAAGTGATTGCGGTTTAATACACAGACCATGATGTTGCATAACATACACCATCTATTGAGGGCTTGTTTATCGTAGTATGATGAATGTACAAGAAATAAATCAATCATTTTGAGGGTTTTTGTCTTACTGTCTGTCTTTATATTGTCGTTCTGAACGTATGATGCTGCCTAAGTAGTTTTAAATTCCTGTACCACTTCTAAAAACTTACTGACACTTATATGGCTTATTGTTAATTATTAAAATGTTGCTAATCTATTCATGATCCAATATGCATCAGTGTTTCCCACAAGTTCAAAAGTGGAAAGGGGTGTGTGGCTGCAAAAAGCATTGACCAACAAGACGTAGCTGCACAACAGCATAGTTACACTGGTAGATACTTACCGTAGCTCTTTGTGGGGATGGATTTGAAAACAGCAATCAGTTCTGCATGGTAGCCCACTTCGACTCTGAAGCGGCCCTCTGTGTGAGCTACACACTTTCCTCTTACAGAGATGGCAGGCTTTTTTGCAGGTACAGCATTCAGAGTTGATGAGTTGGAGGGAAGCTGTGCCACAGGATTTTGGGCAGGTTTACTAGTTTGCTTGTAAAATGAGCCAAGTGCACCACCTGAGCCGTTGGAGGTGGGGTTAGGTGTGGGATGAGCTGGCTTCACACCAATGCTTCCTCCACTAGACGAGACAGGGCTGATTACATTTTGATTTGCTGCCTGAGGAAGTGGGTCAATAAGCTGTATCTACAAGGAAATACAGACAATGAATTAGGAAACTAGAAGTTATTATTCCTGCAAACAATAACTGACTGAACATCAATGCACAGAACTCACCTGTCTTTTAGGAGCAGAGTTATAAAGAGTATTCTGATTGATTTGGTTGCTAGTGCCAGATAACTGCTGATGTTTGGGGTCCTGATTGTAGTTATTGAGGCTCTGTGAGTCTTTCTTGAAGGGTGGCACAAACCGTTTTGGTGCAGGAGCAGAGCTGAGTGCCTCTCTGTGACGAGTCACAGTAGCAGGATCCGAGGCAAAGCTGTGTTTAGAGGGCTGTACCTGCACTGAAGTGCTGCTAAAGAGCACTGGGGTCTGCTTATTGTTGTTGATGGTCTGTCCGAGTCTCTGGGCTCTTCTCTCCAGAGCCTTCCGTCTGTTTTCTTCAATCTTTCGCTGCTGCTCTGCGGTCAGCTGATTGGACATGATGATGAACTTTGCTGCAGCTTACGCTAACTTCAGAGGCATTCGCAAATTCAGATGATTATAAAACACTCCGAGCTAGCCAAAACATCTAGTTACCCACAAATATATGATCCATGTACACCCACCTGGATTTGCACGAGTACGACCGTTATCTTAAAAGTTTGCGAACTTGTACCGCAGCTAGCTAACCCGGCTAACGGTACCAGCTAACGTTGCTAACGCGGGCAGCAACAGTAAAGCTTAGCAACATTAGCATGCCATTATATCGACAGCAGTGTTACACACAAGTGGGCATTCATGCGTGGGAGAGCAGATGACTAACACCGTGATCTCAGAACAGCAAAGGCTGTAAAGTGTACACGAACGAAGGAAGGAGAAACATCTGAAGCTAACGTTAGTTGACAAGTTGCTACACGGTTCAGGATCTGCCGCGCAGGAAGTGACGTTGAAAAACAAGCAGGCACGTGGAGGTAGCGGTTGCTTATTGTAAAAGCAAGAAGGAAAAAAAAAAAAAAAAGATACACGTTATTAACGATAGAAATGTATGTAATTGCTTTAATTTCAACCTGTTACCGATTTTAATGAGCTCATACAAACACAAAATCCCAAATATATTAAAACAGGTTAGTCATGTCAATGTTAATTTGAGTATAAAAAGAAAACAAATATTCTGTGGGTCCTCAAAATCAGACTCCCATTCACTGCCTTACTTCATACCCTATGACATCACACGTTTGAGACTTCTTTGGTCTCTAGCTTTGGGGGAGAGTAGCCCATCTTCACAGATATTAATTACACTTTCCTAGGCCATGGAAATAACATATTAGAATTCTTAATTTAGGTGGTGGTCCCCTTTAAGTTGTGAGGCAACCTAACTCAGTGGTTCCCAACTGGTGGGTCACGGTCCAAAAGTGGGTCGCGGGTCAACACATTCTCACTCTGACCACATCACATATTGACGTTTGGTTATGGACCTACCACGTCCAGGTATGACGTGCAAGGCATCCTGGGTGCATTGGTTGTTGACTTTCTGTGGCGCTGTGTCAAGTTATGTCTGTTACATGCATTGTTGTCTTTCAAAATACACTTCTGTTTTCACAGGAAGTTTACCGTTTACATAGGCCTACTGTCTCTTTCAACATAAACACACTACATCAGTACAACACTGCAGATGGACTAACGCACGTGGTTGGGTTTCGGCAACAAAAACGTGGTTAGATTTAGGAAAAAAGAACAGGGTTTGTCTTTATAATCTTAGGATACGCGAACGCCACTCTACCGGGTGAAGGTTGGTGTTTGTAGTACCCATCCACCACCACTCCCGGCCGCCCCACTTGGGCCTTTCGCAGCCTTAACTTTCATTCTTGTCCTGCCATGTTTCCCCCTTACGCTGCCAAGCGCTGTTAAACTATAATGGTAACTGGCTGCGTATAATGCCGATGTTGAAGGACGGCTTTTTTCAGTGTCTGACACTTAAAGTCACTGCCCAAGCACCGGATTTTGACGACTTTGGAGTGAGACTGGATTGCACGGGTCCATCCTGAATGGATCCCCAGATGACTTGCAAACTTGTCAAGTTTGTAAAAAACACACTTTGTTTTGAAGTACAGTACAGGGCTTTCATTTTAAAGTGCAATTTCCTGTGGTAGAGTGAGTGACTAACAGACTCCTAACAGAGACAGCAAACTGGCTTGACAACATGGCCAAACACAAGTAGGACTCTGAATGTATTAAACTGGTGCTTGAACTAATGACTAAGACGAAATCTGAACCCTGTGGCTGAACCAGTCGGGAACCACTGACCTAACTGAAGATTACTTGAATATTTCGACTTTGTGCAGGCTGTTACCTCTTTTATACTTCTAGCTGCCACATTACATTTCATAGTAAATGTACTTTTACTCCTCTACATTTATCTGACAGCTGTACAAGTTAAATTGTAGATGAAGAATAACATCTGCAGCATAAACATGATGATGAACCAATACAATGATTAACAGTAAATAAACAGTTATAGCTAGCTGTTTATCAATCAGCTACTACAGGTTATAGATTGATGTATCTGTATTATCAGTCTAATGATGTATATATACATATGATAATAAAAGGGTCCATTTTTCTGCATGACAATTCACTTTGATACTCTAAGTACATTCTGCTGATGTGTGCTTTCTAAGATTTTGAATCAAGGACTTTAATGTGGAGTATTTATACACTGTGGTATTGTTGGTTTTCGTTAAGTAAAGGGGCTGAATAGTTCTTCCATCACTGCCGTTAGCTGATCCAATTGCTATTTAATCAGGCACTTACTTGGCAATTACCTGCCAGAATAGAAAACCAGCAGGAGTGAGAGCATACTAAGTTTAATGTGTCAGTTCACTGTTGGCAATCCATTAAATGCTCACCACATGGCCACTAGCCTGACCGCAGTCTTACATAAATTCAAACACAAAAAAAGCCACAGGTGTGTTCACTCTAATTATTCAGTCAAGACACACAGCTGCCCTGACTGGCTGGTCAATTGTTCTCCCCTGTTTTTCCATCCAGCATCTCTGAATTGTTATTTTTCTCCAATCTGTATTTATCAGATGTCTCCAAAGTGAGTATCACACAACAGTGGAGGAAATGAATAAAGCACATTCACTCAAGTATTTTACTTGTGTGCATTTTTGAGGTACTTGTACTTCACTTGAGTATTTTATACTTCTACTCCACTGCCTTGTACTTCAGGGCATGTATTTGGCACCCTTACTTTTCTCCAGATTCAAATTTTAAACATAGTGTCAGCTTGTATAATGTGATACATTGTAGATTAAGTACTCAACAGTATATTGAATAGCTTTGACTACACTATTTAAACCCTGCTAACATGTTAATTGGTTCATTAATAACACTAATACAATAAAATCATAAAGACTAATGATATAGCACTCTAAAATGGGTCATTTTGCATTTTGAGCACCTACTTTTGATACTTTTCTGTGGAAATATTTCTTTACTTTGATTTTATTTTGAATGCAATGGTTTTACTTAGAGTATTGTTCCATTGGTGTTGCTTTTAGAAGTGTAATAATGAATCTGCTATGAACAGAAAATTATCTGCAACCAATTTAATAATTAATCATTTGTGTTTTTAATGCAGAACTGCCAAAAAATATTTGGTTTCAGCTGAATATTTTCTTATTTTCTGCTCTATTATTATAGTAAACTGAATATATTTGGATTGTGGAGTGTTGGTCAGACAAAACAAGCCATCTGAGTGACCCAACTTGAACTTTTGGGTATGTGCTGGGCATTATTGACCATTTTCTTCCAATTAGAGGCCCAATAATTAATCAGGAAATTGATCAGATTAATCAGTGAAAATAACTGTTAGCTGCAGCCCTGCCACTTTTACTTAAGAGTTTCAATCCCCATCACTTGGTTTGATCTATGTTTTAATTTCATGGTCTTTTTTATATTGACGAAATGTGGTGAAGTGAGTGCCTAATTGGAGTCTAGCCTGCAATTCCTTCTTTTACTCCCTATAAGTCGTGATCGTTTTTTAGGTTTAAGCCACTTTCAGTCTAATTGATATTTGTGTAGAGCAAAATGACACTATTAGCAGAGCTGTTATGAATAATTTGTGTTTGCCATGTGTTGCCTGATAATTGAATTGTTTAATTATTGATAATTAGCGGGTAGGACTTAATTCTCTGCACTCTGTTTGCATGGTGAAAGGTAGTAAACACCCCCTCCTTTGAAAACAAAAATATATTAACGTCACCTTTAAGTTAATGCATTCTTCTATAATGATGGATGTCTTGGCTAAAAGTAGTAATTAAGCATTTTGCTTTGTATTTGTCTCAGTTATAGTAATGAGTTGGCTGCTTGCATCACTGTGCGGTGGTGACGTGTGGCGTCTGGGAGCTGTCCCAGGAATCATGGTGCTGAAGCTGCAGCACAAATTCAGCAGCCAATGATCACAGGAGAATCCGGGGATACGGATGCTTTCACCCAGAGCAGGACAGTCCGACAATCGTGTTGGATTTTAACGGAGGGATTTAAACCCATCGGCTTGTTCCTCGGACATGGAAATTCGATAATTGGGGATGTAAGCTTCACGCAGACTTGTCAGCGACCTGCAGTCTGGCAGGAGCTCTATGAGAAAAAAAAAATCCCGAAACTGTGAGTCGTAGAGAAATCGGGGTAGCTCGCCAGGTAAGACAGATTTCGCTTCCTAACATGGCACGCCATCGATTGACTTGATTTGCTTTGAAAAGCCTCAGACGTCGACAGTAATCTGAGCTGTGCTGATTCCAAATGTGTCTTTCGGTGTTGTTGGAATATTTGAATTTTCAAGAATGAGCGCTGACATTTTGTTAGTCTGTATCAGTCTATTGTACCAAAGGCAGATTTGATTCGTGGTTTCTGCACTCGTCGTGAATCTGGAGGGAGAAGCCTGTCTAGATAGTTTATGTTGCACAGAGCAGGCAGACCATTAAGGCCATGAAATGACAGTGGACACTGAGTGAACGAGCCATAGCCTTATTACTTGAATTCATATTCCTATCAATCTAACATTTGATTTTCCTCTTTTAGCTGTTCCATTTATTGAACTTAATGGCTTCAGACACTTGTTTGCATCGATGGGATTTGTTTGCCTTTTGGATTTACATTCTCGTGGGAAGACAATAAAGGACTTTGATTTTCAATATACCAATATCAACATAGAAAACTAAAAGGCTGCTTTATAACCTCCCCAACAAACGCAGGAGAAAACGCACCCCCACTATCCCATCCCACGGCATATGAAGAAGTGTTTGCTCATGACGGGGACACATACAGTACATGCTGTTTTCTTCCAGCACCTTTGTATGGTGCTGTGAGTTTGTGGCCGGATACAGCCTAATGCTGCGCAGCCAGGGCATGCTGAAGAGCCGCTGTTGCGTCCTGCTCGGTGACCTGAGGGTGCTCCTTCTCGGGCCACCGGCACCGCCGACACCGCTGCCTCCGCTGACCCCCATGAGCGTCCAAGGCACGGAAAGCCATGAAACAGGCGTCACCGTCCCCGACAACAACAACACGTTAACGCGGAGCCACCAGCAGCACGCAGGGGACCGGGTTGCCCCACCTGCAGCAGGAGCCACCGGGCCACCGGGCGGAGAGCGACCGGGCTGGGTTGATGCTGCAGAGCTGTCGGCGGCCCTGCGCGGATGCAGCAGCTCTTCTGATGACTGCTCAAAGGGCAAACTGGAGGAGAGGTTCTCCCTCACCAGCTACACGGAAAGTGGCTTCAGGACTCCCGTGTGCAGGATCTGCTTCCAGGGACCAGAGCACGTAAGTCAAGGAAAATTTGTTTTCCAGAAATGTCATGTATGAACCATGGATTATCTCTCTTGCATATGTTCTCTTTGTGAAATCTGTTGGTGTTATTTAACTGGAATGAATCCCCCAACCACTGGTTCTCCAACTATAGACCAAACCAGGTGACCACTTAAATCCAAAAACCTCTCCTTCCTGTCAGAGCCTCTGCTACATTCAGGCTTTTGTATTACATGAGAATGCACTGGTCAAGCCTCTTTTCTACTGAGAAAACCCACTCCCAGCATCTTATTAGGGCATCTGCGCAGCTGGAGAGCCCTCTAAGCAGGGATCCCACTGCATCCTGCACTCATCCCTTTGCATGGCTTGAAAAGACAGCTATAGCTAGCAGTGGGAGGATAATGAAAGACCTTGTCCCCATGGTTGACAAGTGTGGAGGATACACAGAGATGCAGTAACAACTCATTATAGCCAAACACTGTGAATTCATATCGAAGCATTACATGCGTGAAAAAATCGAATAATACCTCTCACTCTGCTGCTCACGCACCACCTGGAAACAGCAAAAAAAAAAAAAAAAAAAGAATAATAATGTGCATGGAACAGGAGGGAAGAGCCTTCACACTGCGTGCCTCTGTGTTTGGGGCCATATTGATGATAATGTCACACCACATCAATCAGGAGAGGCAAAAATCTGAAAGAAGATGGCTAAGGTGTGTTGCAATAAATAATATTGAATTATATCAGAGGAGCAAGTACTTAGCAATTTGCAGACACATTAGTTACACTGTTTGACAGAGCCTTTGAGACCACGTTGACGAATATGTCACACCTCACCAATTGGCAATGGAGGCAGGGAGGTTAGAAAAAGTGTGAAGCAAGATAACTGAGGTGTAGAACATAACTTTTTACCTGGCAGTCTGTGCTCATGGTTGCTTTTCCTTTACCCGAGCAGCAGATTTACTGTATCATTTCATGGTCATTGCACTGTGTATGGTCTATAATCTCTCTTATGTTTCATCGACTAATTACACCAACAGCAATTCTGTGCATCATTCCACCTCTGAGCGCAGACTTTGTAATCATTACTGACGTGGGGTCTAGTTGTGAGATTGCAAGACAAGGCCTCATCCTTGCTTTTTTTCCAAAACTCCAGATAGTCAGCACACTCTGCAGTGCATACAAAGTATCGGCTTCGAAATTTGCAGTGTTTCCCATGGCCTCCCCCAACTCATCTCATCGATGCTTCCTTGAGACATTGCAGCTAGTCAATAGCACTTGATTTCATGCCGTCTTATCATTATGCAAGTTCTTATCTATCACCGGCCTTCCTTTTCCTGTCGTCTCTGCTGTTGGTTTGGGTGAAGTCCAGATATGGATCCGCCGAGGTGTAAATGGGTACAAGGAGAATGATGCTCCATTTGAAAAGAGAGATGAGTGGACTGTCTGTGTGTCACTGTGTGATACAGGCAGTGGGGACATTAGTTATCCTCTGTTCTCCCTTAGCCTCCAGGATGTCACATAGACCAAGGCAGCCAGTATCTGATCTGACAATCCACCTCCAAAACACTTCCATCCCCAAGGCTGAGATACTCAAGACAGAGTAAAGAAGGGAGCGAGAGACATTTCTTTCCTCAAGCATCCCACTAGAAAAGGGCCTTGAGTGTCTGACAGTGGCAACCACTGAAAAATGATTGTACTCTGATTTAATATGACACCAAATGATGTAATAAGTCTGTGTAATCGAATTTCGGTCGGTGTTTTTGGTGCCATTTTCTTTGAGGTGCCCTTCGTGATTCACAACCAAAGTCCTGCTATTTTTAAAGATAGTTTCCATCTTAGTTTCCAAATCTGTCTTAATACAGTACTTAATACAATAATTAATACGATACTCACCTACCCACTGCAAGTTGTTGGTCACTTTATCATTCCTCTTCTCCATACTGGCCATAAAGCTATTCCCTCAGAAGTCTGTAAGCTAAATTAAGTGGATATCTTTAAGGGGTTTTTTTTGCCTGAAAATCCCTCTTTTTGTCATTACACCTTCCTGACAATTCAGCAAGGACACACAAAAGGGGATTTACACTAAAGGCCAGGGGCCAGTTGCACAAAACACCTTAAGTTTTTTCCCCTATGACATTTAAGGCTTAATTTCCCCTTAGCCAAGGGGCATACCTATAGGTGTTGCAGGAAATCCCTTAAAACATTTTTAGTTAAGGAAAACATGAAGGCATTTACTGCATTGGAGGAGATTTTACAGTTTCCATGTGGACGTTTGTTTGCACTTGTGCTTGTGATACCTAAGGTATTTTATGCAATAACTTTAAGGGATTTCTTAAGTATAAACCCAAAAGGACCAGAAACCTTAAATTCTGAAGTGAATATTTTAAGAAAATCTTAGGGAGAAGACAAAAGGGTGTTAAGCCTTAACTTGGACGTGAAGGAAAATCTTAGGGTGTTTGGTGCAACTGGCCCCTGTAACTTTTGATAATAACTACTTGATGTTAGCACAGAACGAAAATGTGGGTTTTGTCCTCCGCCACTTTCATTACGTTCACACAACAAAGGGATATCTTCAGCACGGAGGAATGATTACCTAGACCTAGAACTCTTTCAGCGTATTAAAGGACATGAGGACATTTCCTTAGTTAAGGAAAAACATTAACATTTACTGCATTGAAGGAGATTTTACAGTTTCCATGTGGACGTTTGTTTGCACTTGTGCTTGTGATACCTAAGGTCTTTTGTGCGATAACTGTAAAGGATTTCCTTAGTATAAGCCCAAGAGGAGCAGAAACCTTAAATTCTGAAGTGAACATTATAAGGAAACCTTATGGAGAAGACAAAAGGGTGTTGTGTTTTTTATTTTAAGTGAAGCCTTAACTCGGACATGGAAGAAAATGTTAAGGTGTTTTGTGCAACCCACCCCTGTAACTTTTGATAATAACTACTTGATGTTAGCACAGAATGAAAATGTGGATTTTTGTCCCCCATCACTTTCAATAAGTTCACACAACAAAGGGATATCTTCAGCAGGGAGGAATGATTACCTAGACCTAGAGCTCTTTTCAGCGTATAGAAGGACATTAGGACATTTCCTTAGTTAAGAAAAAACATTAAGGCATTTACTGCATTGAAGGAGATTTT
The DNA here is from genome assembly GCF_006386435.1 of Epinephelus moara. NCBI lineage: Eukaryota > Metazoa > Chordata > Actinopteri > Perciformes > Serranidae > Epinephelus > Epinephelus moara. The sequence goes on from NC_065512.1 coordinate 23,266,708, forward strand.
ACAGTTTCCATGTGGACCGTTTGTTTGCACTTGTGCTTGTGATACCTAAGGTCTTTTGTGCAATAACTTTTAGGGATTTCCTAAGTATAAGCCCAAGAGGAGCAGAAACCTTAAATTATGAAGTAAACATTTTAAGGAAACCTTATGGAGAAGACTAAAGGTGTTATGTTCATTGAATTAAGGAAGCCTTAACTCAGACGTGAAGGAAAATCTTAAGGTGTTTCTGTAACTTTTGATAATAACTACTTGGTGTTAGCACAGGGTAAAACTGTGGATTTTGTCCCCCGTGACTTCCATTAGGTTCACACACAAAGGGATATCTTCAGCAGGGAGGAATGATTACCTAGACCTAGAACTCTTTCAGGGTATAAAAGGACAGGGGAGTTTTGTATTAAGATATAAAAATCCTGATCCGTCCTCAAAGCCAGACTACTTTTGTTGGAGTTAATTTACATTCCCAGACACACAATGTACAGTATAATGAACAGCTGAGCCAACGCACCTGAGGTTATTCATGTATTTCTTTATACACAGCTAACTCAAGACATATTTCAAGCCATTGTCAGTTCTATTTAGCTAAAGGTCGGCGAGAAGCTTTACAGGGGGCTCTGACTAGCTTGCATGGAACGTTTGCTTTATTCAAGCTTGTGCTTTCAGACTTGATCTTGACCTCATCCCTCAAAGAGTAAGCAATTTCTCTGATTTATCTTCAGATCATAGAGATTTTCAGGAAATAGTCATGTAGTGCACAAACTCCTTAAATGGATATTCAAAAAGTAATATGAAGAACCAAAGAAAAGTCATGTTGTGTGTGAGGGATCCTTTCCTGAATTGTCATGCACTATTACATGGAAGTGCCCTTTGGGGCTTCCGCTGCCCTGTCCTCACTTGAGCTGCATGTTGAGAATATGTGAGTCCCTGCTGCTTAGAAAAAATGTCGTCTCCCCCTCCTAAATCATAACACAGATAATGCATTCGCACAGTGTGTTTGTCTGAGACACAATGAGAAGGCTTGAGGGGTCAAGTTAGCATCATTCTTCCTATATGGCCCCACAGTGCAGAGGCATTAAGCTCTCTGTGCTCCATCATATGTACATAGGATGGCTCCTCTGCCATTTGTTGTGAATGGGATATAAACAAGTTACACAAGCGCATGACATTTTTTGGCCTTGCTGAAGCTTTTAGACAGGAGTTGTGAATTCATGAACTTAAATGATAAGCTGTGGATGCCCTTTCATTCAATTTTTTCTAAAGGGCCATTAAGTGTTACTGTAGGCTTAATGGTTCCTGTAAAATAAACAATGAGTGGAACGTCCCCCAGCATATGTTTTATGAGCAGTCATTACAGGTAAATAAATGTGACATTATATGACCTTTAATTTGATATTTTAAGCAATTCTTTTCCTGTTAACTTGTTGAATATGGTTAAAATGCGCATATGAAGCTGTTTTTCAAATGACTGCAGTGTTGCAGGGACTGGAGAAATGCTTGTGGCCTGAATGTCATCGGCTATTGTAAAAATCGCTTTCATTCGGTTTCTATGGGAGCTAGTTTATTATACCACAATTTCTCCGCCTGGAGTTAATGGAGTTCACTTGCATTGATTCCAGACCCTTAAGAAATGTGAATAGCTGTCTCTAATTTAGTTTCATGTCATTATATACATTGGGAGTGGATCCAATTTTATAAGGAGAAAATTAGGTGCGCTGAGGTAGTTTTAGGATAATGCAGCACAGAGAAATGGAATAACACGACCCGAGCTATCAGACTTATCTTTTGAATGCATTGTTCCTGTGTGTGTATTTTTTAAATTTTTGAATGATCATTGCTGTTTGATCAACAAAAGGACATTTAGTTATCACTTTCTGTATGCGTGGGCTGTAATGCCACATTTGTTATCAGTCTCTCTTGCTCTCTCTCCAGCCTCAGTTGTACTGGAGTGATCTAGGTTTCAGCTCTTGGCTGCAATCAGGCCAGTCACAGTGAGCGGTCTGAGTCCCACTGGACACGGCAGAAGTGTTCTGGTGCTCCTGCCAATACACTCCCACCCTGGCCATCTGTAGATGGGCCTTTTCTCCTCTAACTCCCCGCTTTTCCCTCCCTTCTCCTCGACCAGGGTGCCGCTCCGTCTGTCAGAGATGTCAGCACAATGATGCCGTGGAGAAATAATCTGGAAACTCACTGCGTTTTGCATTTCTTCCCACAATCTCTGTGCCATGTTCGCGGCAGACAGGGACAGGGGATATTTAATATTGAATTAACAATGCCTTGGCTTAGAAATTGAATGCCTCATCTTAGCGAGGAGGAGGAGAGCTTTCTTGCAGCAGAAGGGGTTGGCGAGTTTATTTTTTCATTCACTACAGGCTTTTTGTTCAGTCCCATTAAGATTAAAACATCTATACAAGAAAGTCCTGCTTTGAATTTTATAGACCCGAGTTTCTTTAACTACAGGTCAGGACCTCAAAAGGGTAGCAAGCCTACATCTTTTGGGTCATTATCTATATCCAATAAGACATGAGTGGTAATATATTTTAATGAGTTTGGGGCCCAGGGTGAGAGATTATAAATTTCAAATATTTTCCTCAGGCTGAATCCAGTTTGAGAATAATGTCTGGTTAAGAATATGGCTGGGCACATGTTGCTGTTAAGTGAAAACGCTGATGCCAAATGCTGTGATTTATGTATCTATCACTTTAGCTGATGAGTTTCTAATGCTTTGATTGTTTTTTTTGTTTTTTTTTTGGAAACCTGCCATACCCCACTGGATGAGCTGGAAACACGCTGGTCACATTAAAAGCTGCTAAATCTCAAATCTTTTATCTGATAGCAAAGAGATTCTCCTTTTCAGCTTTGCTAAATATTCACATGGCTCAAGAGATCATAAGTTTACCACTGAGCACCTCTTCAGGAGTAGATCACAGCACTGCCCTGATCAAATGCTTCTCAAAAATAGATTTGTACCCCAACAACCTTTGGGGTGCTGAAGTGATGGTCTGCTTTGCTTTCAGTTAGGGATGGGAATTGATTTTATTGATACCAATGTCATTATCAATTCTGCTCATTGGTCTGATGCTTTATCGATTCCCTTATTTATTCCTGATCAGTTTTCTGTGTGGGGAAAAAAAAGTAGGTTCACACAGGTTTTCCGTCAATGCAACTGATTTATTATCTCCGTTCTTAAAATTAATAAAATCAGAGAATATTTATACAGCACTCCTTTTCATATAGGTTTACTTAGTCAAAGAAAATAATCTGCTGTGTTGTGCATGTGCACTGGGCAGCAGTAGCTCGGCCCATAGGGACTTGGGTGGGAACTGGAGGGTCACTCTTTCAAGTCCCCATCCAGACCAAATGTGAAGCGTGGACTGGTAGCTGGAGAGGTGCCAGTTCACCTCCTTGAGCAAGGCACCAAACCCCCAACTGCTCGGGGCACCCGTCCATGGGCAGCCCCCTCACTCTGACATCTCTCCATTTAATGCATGCATAGGTCCTGTTTGTGCACGTGTGTGTGTTTCGGGCCTGTGTGTATATGACAACAGTGAAAAAAAATTGAATTTCCCCTTGGGGATCAATAAAGCATATCTTCTAATTTCTACTAACTCATATGTAGAGCATCAAATTTTCAATTCAATTCAATCTGATGCCTTTATTGTCACTGCACAGCAGTACAACGAAATTGTGTGATCTCTGGGCTAATACACATAAAACAGCAAAAGACAATAAACAATAACCAACAACAGTGAGACACATAAAATACACTATGGGTAAGAGAATATTAATGCAGTAATAATATAAATCCACATGCAGTGTAATACGAGCAGCAGTATAGACTTAATTGCACATCTGGCCCAGCCAAGGAGCATACACAGTATGCACTATTACATATCAGATGAATAACATGGCATTCCTTTAATTTAACTGAGTTTAATGTCATTGTTTGCAATGTGCAACTATTAGAAAAACATGCCAGTATCAATAAAAGAAATTGATAAACTTGGAGGCAAATGATTCAGATGGATTGGACAGTTTGAACACCTCTTTAAGGTGTAGGCTACTGCAGCTGAGAGGTTAACCACACTAGTTAATCTCCTTTCAGTGAAATCAATCACATGTAGCTGTCACCAGGCCAATGTAGAGGACCTGAAATGCCTTCAATTGTACTAACATCCTAAAATACTGAGTTTAGAAATGTCATTTCAGATGACTGGTGTGACAAGTGACCGTATCTTTCACAATAACTGCACCAAATATTGGACATTGTTCAAAATGTACTCATGAATACAAATGAAGGACAGTCAGACACAAGATTTTACATTTTACCTTTAATAAAGCTCAGGTGCTGGGAGCAAAGGAGGCACTGAGGACAGAAAGTGAAGGAAGGAGGAGTAAAAGAGAAGATGGAGTATTTTTTTCTATATTTATATTTAGTCTGAAGTTACCATATTTACATCTACAAAAGAATATTTATGTATATGTGACAGCTGCAGCAACGGTGTACATTTAACGCTGTATTTTGCAGCGTTGTTGGGGTTTGCTCTTTGATAAAAGCTCCGGTGACTAATCCTCCACATTTCAACTGTATTAGTAATCAAGCATTTTGCCTGTCAACTTGGTGTGAGGCAAAGCTTTCATTTCACACCTGAATTGGTGTTCTGCTATAATATGACAGTGCTATAATGTGCAGTGTTGTGTGTGTGTGCGGGTGTGTGTGCGTGTGTGCCTGACTGTGGATACAAAGCTCTCAGAAAATCAATAAGCCAGCCACAAAGAACTGCAGAGAAATATAAATGTATGTATAGTGTAACCTGTAGTTTAAAGGGTTATCTGCAGGGAGTAAATGCGATGAGAAAACAAAGGACTATCAGCTGGTCAATGGTTGCTATAGGGAGATATTTCCTCTGAAACCCAAATCACTACTTAAGCCACTTTTGAGGTCGAGTCCAGTATTACGAGGCGGAAAATTGCAGCAATTTTCTTGTTGTGATATTCGCATTTCATTGCTTTCTGTATGCTTCTGCTGAAAGAATTTAACCCAGAATGCATCAGGGCAGACACTGTCCAGACATGATATCCACTGACAGTAAAAACATGAAACATATGCATTGAAAGGAAATAAATAATGAAAATCTCTTGTCCTGGGTTGCTGGTATTGATTAACTGTCTCCCACAGGGGGAGCTCCTGAGCCCATGCCGGTGCAGTGGGTCAGTACGCTGCACCCACCATCCCTGCCTCATCAAATGGATCAGCGAGAGAGGCTCCTGGGCCTGTGAACTCTGCTACTACAAATATCAGGTCATTGCCATCAGCACCAAGAACCCATTACAGGTGAGCTGTGGGTGTGAAGGGCAGCGGTCCTGTGGTCGTTTAAAAAGGAGGAGAGCTGGATGAGAAGGCGAGATTTTATTACTGTGTGTGACAATATTTACTGTGTGGTGATCAGGAGCAAGTTATTGTCGGTTCTTGGAAATAGAGGTTTCTGGCAAGTTAACAGTCCGATGAAACTGAGAACAAAATGTCTGTTTTGCCATCAGGAGAATTGTTGGGGTTTATGAGCATAGGGGTAGAGAGCCCCAGGCCCTTCTCCTCCGGGACTCATTTGGATGCATTTTTGGTTTTCATATCAAAATTTATTTGGGACAAAACACCATTTTCAGGAATCGCACTGTCTCGACTGCAGCTCTGTTTTTGCTCTGATCATAAACCGAGTACTGAAAATGAAAGTTTTGAATTAAACAAGGCTTTCCCTCTGATCTCTGGAATAGAAAGATTGCAGAAGTAACTTCTCTCTCAGTTTGAGACTTCAGTAATAAGATAGGGGGGTGAGTGGACATGGATTTTTTTTGGAGGTTCTTCCAGGCAGCACTGATGCGTGAGAGACTGCTTTATAATTTTGTGCTTCATATTCAGCTGTAGCGTTCCCTTAAGTTTAGTTGTTGTAACCAGATCTTTATGTGCAAATGCTAAACAAAACAAAAGATAGAAATAATTAAAATGTTTTGCATTCATATATATACCTACTCACCGTCTGTGTTAGAGGAAAAGTTTTCTGATTATCTGCCTGATTAACTTGTGGTGTGAATGTTTTTGCGTTATGCTTTTAAATCTGTGATTGTACCCACTGATTGTATCTTTCCTTTGTTGGTACTTACTCTTAATGCACTTGTTCTCTTTTTTGTCCCCGGTGTTTTTCCAAGTATTCACTGAAGTTAAAAAAGAAATGAGAATGGAATACAAAGAGCTAAGCTGTACTGTGGTCTGTTTCTTCCTGCAGTGGCAGGCCATCTCCTTGACAGTGATAGAGAAAGTGCAGATAGCAGCAGCCATCTTGGGCTCCCTGTTCCTGATGGCGAGCATCTCCTGGCTGGTGTGGTCGTCTTTCAGCCCGTCAGCCCGCTGGCAGCGACAAGACCTGCTTTTCCAGATCTGCTACGGAATGTACGGCTTTATGGATATCGTCTGCATCGGTGAGGTGCTAGAATTTACATTGGGTTTATTACTTGTTTGATATAATTTGATCCTCATAATTCCTCTTGGGATTAATGTGTGCTTTTTAAGACTGAGAATGATATTCAGTTTGTCCAGTTTGGTACATTATGCATTCCACAGACTGAGTAAACATAATGTCAAGGTTCTCAGTAGAGTCAGTAATCATGCCCGCCAGCCGTGGCAGGAACCATTTACACTATTGACAATCAATATAACAAATCTATGCTGCTATTTCATATCAATATGAATGTGTGCAGTCTTGTCATGTTACACTGGCTTGCATTTGTATTGCACACATGATTATTTGGGCACTTTTATTAATATTTTGTGCACTATTTGATATATTACTTTTACCATGTTAAAGATAAAATGCTTAGACAAAGCTTACTCGATAAACTAAACATCAATTCAATTCTAGAACAATGAGCATTCGGTTTTTGCAGCCAAACTTTGCGTAGATATAACACAACTAGAATAAAAAGGTGCATCGAAACATTGTCAACCATCTTCTGGATTCATGTGGGTGTCCAAATCCAAGCTAGCAGCAGCCCCTTTAAGCCTGCTGTCCTCCTCTGGAGCCCGAGGGCTCGCATGTTTTGGATGACTGTGATGGCATCTCACATTAAGAAAACTCTAACTGCCACTGCAGCAGACAGCGGGATAAGAGGAAGAGGAGATTGATTGTCTCCGGTTTGGTGGCGAGGATTGACTGTGGAGTCATTAACTCTGCACTTTACAGAGATTAACTTGTCACCTGGCGGACATTAAAGAGCAAAGACCTGACTTTCACTTATCCGCAAAGTTGGAGTGGGAGAGGAACAGAGCTGAAGAGGCGAGACAGGGTTTCATCAATAAACTCTGTAAATACAGGAGAGGTTGGGAATTATTAAGCGTCCGTTTTTATCAGAGTGCAACAGCAGAGAGCATTGACTTCCTACAACAAAGGACAATGTTGTACGTTACCATTAAAATCTGTGAGCTGTATGATGAAACAGTTGTGTGTATAGGCCGTAGTGGTGACGATGGTACAGGAGGCAATCAGCTCAGGTTAAGCAGGCTACAAAAACATCCCATTCATAAAGAATTTCCCTCTATATGACTTTAAAATGGAAAAAAAGCTGTACAATCTTAGGGTCCAAGCATCTCTTGTTACAGATTGATTTCAATTTTCCAGATACTGAGTTCAATGAACATGAATCAATAAGCAATTCTAAACTGTGATAAGATGTTATCGAACAACCGCAGAGAACAGATGCATCACTCTTGCTAACCTAAATCCAGAAGTGGTGAGTACTGCTGTGTCATAAGTTGTGCCACGTCTACAATTTATCTAAGAAATAAAGATCTTATCTCGGGGTTATGGTGCGATACTTTAAAGATGAGTTGTTTTGTTCTGCTGCTCCCTCAGCTAATACTTCCTGCAGGCTTTAACACACTGAATCCACCACTGCAGAGATATATATCACTTTGTGGTGTCATTAACACTACTGCCAGACATTGACATTGTCTAATTGATCCTCTGATTTCAACAGCATTAATTGTCCACGAGGGACCTTCTGTGTTTCGCATCTTCCACCGCTGGCAGGCCGTGAACCAGCAGTGGAAAGTCCTGAACTATGATAAGTCTATGGACAGTGATGACCTGAAGAATGCCACTGTGGACAGGACTCTGTCTCAGCCCAGCCCGGTCTACCAGACTGGGGTAGGGGTGTCCACCTCCACCTCCTCGCTCATGGTGGTAGCCTCCACAGCCGACGGCTCCACCTCTACAACCATGGTGACGGCTGCGGGAGGACTGGGAACACATGTGGACCCCAACAGCGGCAGCACAGTGCCAGACCAACACTGTCCCTACAACATCCTCCACCTCCTCAGCCACCTCAGGCAGCCGGAGGCCCGCAGCCAACCCAGCAATAGCACACGAGAGCTGGTCATGAGAGTCACTACAGTCTGAGGAGTCAGTTGAGGCCTTATCTCACACGGAGGTGAAAGATTTATGAACCAGCTGACAGTTGAAAAAAAAAGTCATATCTTAACTGCACTGGATTAATACCATGTTCTTGTTTGTTTCAAAATGCATCTCTGATGTCCTTACATGGATTGAATAAAAGTCGAAGTTGTTTGATTTGCAGAACTGCTTGGGAAATTGTTATTTTGGATATTTGGGGTAAAGAATATTTGCTAATATGTGCATATATATTCATTCCTGGTCTTTTGAAACAGTATACAGGATCTAAGATCAAAGTTCCCCTTACTATTGATGCAGAGCTTTCAGCCGCATCTCAGGTGACACCTCAGCCAGCTCTGCTTGATGAATGACGACTGAAATGCTGTTGAGAACACTAAATCCTTCATAAGAGGACTTTTGAGCTCTGTCATATATTTTTACCCGAACATCTGTCTGTATTACATAATGATCTGAAAATAACTGAAGGAAGAACTTCCTCTAAACTTACTTTTATGATAGAAAACCTGTAGATTTTTAACATCGGCATCTGGACCTGGATCAAAGCAATGATAATTAGTGACAATTATCTCTGCATGTTATATTAATGTACTGTAACTCTTCTCTATATTGCATACACTGTGGTGTAGGATCCAGGTTGAACGCCTGCTGTGTGTCCAAAGATAGCAGCAGATTGCAGCTGCTGAATGTACGCTGGGAAAATGTTTAAAGGTGCAACAACTAAAATCTTGTCATTCTAAATAACAGGTGAGATATGGGACAGTAAACACGCAGTCTAAACTAATTTGTAAACCCTATTTCCAGCTTAATCGATGCAGGTTTGAAGCACTGGTTGGTACTTTGTCTTCAATGTGCTTCTTTATTTGTAGTTCCGGCGTTTTCTTTCCAGATGCTATTAAGTGTTTTTGTTGAGTCTTGAGAATGCAGTTGCTCTTTTCTCAAAATGAGGCCTTTTATTTTTTTCTAACATTACATCAATATACCATCCCTCCATACAACAATGGGGAGAAAACAACAGTAAGGACAATCATCAGCTAGTCTGCTTATATCTGCTCCTACCAGTGTCTCCACGCATGGCAACGTGTTCCTGCTCCAAAGCAGCGGTGTCACTTGCAGTCCATTAGGGGCGTACTCGTGTTCACATTTGGCTCACAAAGCCGGTGATTTCCCCGTCTCTCGGCTCTCAGATTCAGATATGCTCTTTGATATTTTCTCCACAGCTCGTGTTTCATGTCCACAAAAGATCAGTTTCATCCCAGCGGACAGTGGATCTCTGAAGCGTGTTGTGGGAGGGAAGAAACACTGTTAAAAGCATGCTCATAGTCGGGTGGAGATGGTGGGGAGGGGGGGTTATTGATGTTACCCATTTTCCCCACAACTTCTGACACTATGATGCTGTACAGGGAGGACACTGTGTATTACTCTGCTGTCTTTAACTTGAATGCCGTCCTGTAAAAAAAAACATCATTTTGAAGCTAATATTATCCGTTGCAAGCAAAAAGCCCAAAGCTGATCATAGTGTGAAATATTTTTCAGGAGCTCTGCCTCAGATGCCTTTGAGCCTTTTCCAACGTGCATTACATTAAAACCAGATTAAAACACATCATTAGTTTAGAAAGGCATCTGATATGAATGAGGAGCTTAATGTCGAGCTATTTATTTTTTATTCCTGTAGGTTTTTGCAGTGCAGCTGTACACCGTAACCTTGTTTCATCAGTATAACACTGCTAACTTGTTTATCAAAGAGTTTAATTGGGAAACAAAGCATAATCATGACATGCATTACCTGCTTTTTGTTTGGCCTTTCCTCCTAATTAATCTCCACATTACCTGGTGGATGTGCAACTCTGCTGTTTCTCGTCATCATCAAATGCCAGGAGTACAGTATCTGCAGAGAATCAGGTAGCGCCGTGATTTTCTGCTGAATTATTTAAGCCATGAAGTGCTGATATCAATGGGTGGGAGCTTCTCTATAGAACCGACTTGCAAAGAGCTGGGAGGTCGTGAGGAGTTCATGATGAATCTGCTTGCCTCAGTTCTCTTCACACCTTGTCTCTTTGAATTCACAGGCGTGCACACGTAGCTTTGATAAAGAAAACTCACAAAACAACCAAAATGCATAGGAATTTATCACCTGGATGTCCTCTTTCAGGATTAATATGGAGCATGTCTCCAGCAGCTTAATTATTTAACGCCGCTCACTTGCACATGTTGAGATCACATGTTTCAATTTCATGCTTTGGAATTAACATACTGCATGTAGAAATTTATGTCGGGGCTGGGAGTACAAAGTTACTTTCAACACTATATTTTCAATTTGAAATCTCTGCTCCCTTTCAGTATGTGCTTTTCATTCTCACTCATTGCTCTCAGGCTTCATTTAATCACTAGATAGCCTCAACCTTCTTCTGTCATCAGAAATAAATATATTTTTAGTGAACATTTTAAATAAAAACTACTGTGGCGGTTTTGAAATTTCAGATTGAAGGAATCATATCATGTCAGGAAGTCTTTCATGAAGCTCATCAATCAGATTTTCCATCACATTTTAAAGCTTTTGATATTCCTAACATCTCTGCTAAAGCAAATAATTGAGGCACTTTGCAGAGTCTGACTGCGTGAAATTCACAGGAAGCAGTAATTTCAGATAGGTTGTCTTTCTCCTGGTTGGTTGTACGGTGTAATAAAACCATTGTACGCGTTGCTTTCATCTGCAGAAAATTGACCCAAAAAGGATTTTTGCAGACTATATACAACACAGAACCTTTGAAACTGGGTAAATTGCATACAGCTAATGTGCTACTCAAGCAGGTCATCTAAAGTCTGAATCAGACGGGCAGAAAGTGCCGCATTCATTCCCTGCAACCTCTGAAAATGAAAAGGTGCATTTTTAAAGTGCTGCTCATTTTTTGTTGAGGTGAGATGAAATGAAAGAGGCGAGAAGCATCGATGGTCAACAACAATGCTAGGAGAGATCGAAGGACAGGCAGCCTTAACACTTATGGTTAGACGCATGCATCCCTCCTTTTTCTTCAGACCTGTTCAAGATCAGCTGCTGAAGCCTGAGGCCGAGTCTTTTGGTTGAGTTGTCATGGAAAAACAAATGGGTTATTTAGAGGTTCCAGTTCAACTCATCTGCATGTTTTTAGACTGGGCGTACAAACACACAGGAAGAAACTCCAAACAGGAAGTCTAGAAATTCACACCCACAACCTTGTTGCTGAGAGATGACAACCACTGAGCCGTCGCCATGCTGGGCCTTTATATCTGAAACCACCCATTACTTCTAGTCATTACTTTATCTGGGAATCTTCCATCATGTAGAAATAGACTTTTACAAGCAAGGAACCAATTGAAAAGATGAAAGGCACTCTGCACTTCACTTGTCAAAAAAGATCATCAGTTACAGAAATGATTCTCAGTAATATGTTTTTTTGCAGCTTGTGTTCTCCCCCTGGTGGCTTGTTGGTGTACTGAGGACTTTATATCCACAGTCGTGTGGTAAGATTTGAGGTGTGTGCAGAGGTTCTTTCTTTCTGTGCACTTTCAACATTGTATATACTCCGATGTACAGCTGCGATAACTCAATTACAGCAACAAGCAGGAGTTTAATGTCTTGCTATAGGGTATTTCCACGAGACATATGGTGCATCTCTGTAAACAGAAGAACACACAGACCACCCTGCTCACTGAAATAGATTTTTATGTCTGTGCGACATAATGATAAACAGTTCAGGCACCGCTTGTCGTGGAAAGTAAATAAGTGCATTTGCTCAAGCACTTCCTTCTTGAATACACCCCACAGAAATTTGAACAGAAAGCAAGAAAAGCACAGAGGACATGAGCTCAATGTCCTTGATGGGAACTACAACGCTTGCTTTGTAGATACAAATATTTTACTTACAAAATACGTGATCAGCTTGTAAAATATGATGCAATGCTACAGAGTAATCTACAACCCTATAATTTGCTCCACCTCCACCAGCTGCAACACTCATTCTGCTTTAGTACCTATAAATACATCAGAAATAATAATACAACATTATAATATGGAGTCACTTTGCATAGTGATCCCTTTTTGATTTTTTTTCCCCACAAATTCTTCAATGCAGGGCTTTTACATGTATTAGATTATGTTTACAGTGTGGTTTAACAGTCAAATATATTATAAAAAAAATATCAGACCTCGTCAAAAAAGTAACAACAAAGTCCTTGGTCTTAATTCCATTGTTGTCCCCTGTGGTGGTGTTGATGCCGTAACAAAAGGTCTAGTGTGTGTAGGATACTGTAAGATTGTACATATTGATTTATTAGCCCTTTTCTATACAGAGATCTCTGCTACAAAGTCCCTCCCTTATGCCGCCTTTGCTTTTTACAAAGAATCAAACAAGGGTGACATCATGCTGTGCCAGTGTGTGATTTTCGACAGCATAACAGCATTGCAGAAGCAAAAGAGGCCTGGCAGGTGTGATGGGTAACACAACAGTGTCTGCCTCTAGTGCTCTAGTGTGACATACAACAAACATGTTAACAGCGCTTTATGAACTATAACAATGGAAAAATATGGCATTGACAATTATTTACTGTCCCTGTTATGTGGCGGTTGATCTCGTCCTCTGCTTGGAGGATAAGGACCTCATTGTTTTTCAATTTGTGGACATTTTCAGCCTCTGTTCTTCGTCCTTGAGTTAGCCGCTAACTGCTTTCAGCTGCTTTTTAAATGTGCCACAGCGGCACACCCATCCTGCCCATAATCCTGTCCTGCCAGCTGTCCCTTTTATGCTGATGTCATGTCAGCACTGTTAATACCTCTGCTGTTGGCCTCAAGGTGAGACAACTCTGCCCCCAATTCCACCATCGTACCCTTTATACAAAATGGCGAGGCAGAATAACGATGTGAAATTCCCGCCTTGAAGGAGCAGTGTAAAAGGGGCTACAGACTAGTTGGGGACCAGGTTTAACAAGAGCACATCTATTTCAAAACATCCATTTGCAAACTTCTTCACATCCAAGTCTCATTTATTCAGTCGAATGCTTAGTAATTCTCAAACACATTTTTCATTAAAAAAAAAAACGCTTGGAGTCTGGCTTTCAAGAGAGCATAGATAAGTTTTTTACTTTCAGTTCAGTTTTAAATGGTAAGGTTTTAGCATACGACTGGATAAATGAGATTTGGATTATACTGCAGTTGTGTAAGCGTTTGTGAACAGATGTTTTCATGTAGTTTTGCTGTTGTTAAACCTGGTCCCCAATCAATCAGTATATGTTTGCAGCAAGAAAAGGTTTTCTTCAAGAATTCAAGGTAACACGGCATGACTAATTGATTGACAAGTGGTAATTTTGCAGGTGAAGTGTTCCTTTAAGGGTGCCATAACTGCATTAATGTGTAAGAAACTTGAGTGTCCTAGTTTGTGGAGGTAACTCTAATTATTGTTCCTCGTTCTTCCCCTCGTGGTGCACAGCTGCTCCACCTGTAAGCGTTAATGTGGATGCAGCAGGCATTTAAAAGGCGTGTTGCCTGGGAGAAAGATTGCCTGCCTCTCTCTTAATCGCTTAGTTGCTCACTCAGCATCTCTTCAGAAAAGCACCCCCACCCTACGCGCACACACACACACACACACACACACACACGCACACACACACACACACACACACACACCCACACACTCGGGTGCTCTATAAACAGCGGCAGCACTCTGTGAGCAGGTCAATAGCAGTACCACTGCATTTCTCTAACTGAGCCCCTGATGAGGGACTTCCTGAGCACGCTGCGTTTTGAAAGTCGATAAACAGACCGCCTTGTATACACTAATGCATTCCTGCTGATTGTCACATTGGGTCAGAACTACACTGTGTGACCTGATTAAAATATGTCTGTCAAACTAGGGCACATGCCAAGAAATGTCCAATCCTAACGTGCAGCATTGCCAAATTTCCCATGTTTACCATGGCTGCCTGGTTTTGTTTGCATTTTGCATGAGTGGGACCTGTAAACAACATGGTTTACAGTATCTCTGCAACTTTATTGAGTAAAATTTGAATCAGCCACAGTATAACATCATTTCTAGATCTGACAAGGCTCTCATCAGTCGCTCTGCTTGTTGAAAAAGGCCTGTCCTTCACACTCTCTTTATGTTTTTTGAGCTTTCTTTTTAGTGTTTCTCTTTTCTTTGTTTTGTTTATGATAGTGAATATTTCACCATTCACTTGAGGATCATATTAAAGTGGTGATTAAGATCTGCTGTTTTCCAAGTATGGGTATGGCTGCATCCTCAAAGTAATGTGCGTGATCAAAGAAGTAGATAAAAAGCAAATGGTTTATGTGAGGGTCAGGTCTTCTCATCTATTCTCTACTTAACTTATATGCCCTTCTTTCCAAGCCTGCACCTGCCTCGCCCCTGGTATATTACTGGATATATGTGGATTATCAGTTCTTTGACCTTATTTTGGTGCGTTCAGGTGCTGGTGGAAATGTCCAACATCATGAACGTACACTTTAACTGCTAAACACGATAATTATCATTATAATTCTTATTATTATTATTACTATATTACAAACAAGAAAAGAGCTAACAAAAATAAAAACAACTTAGCTAACAAATGATAATAAATAATTATACAATTTGCAGATTTTTATTTTATATTTAATTTAATTTAATTTAATTTAATTTTATTTAATTTTATCTTATCTTATCTTATCTTATCTTATTTTATTTTATTCTATTCTATTTTATTTTATTTTATTTGTACTACACCCAAATAGCTTTTGCCTTTTCATTTTCTTCCAACTGTAATGCTCTCCAAATAAACTCTTGATCTTCGGATTATTTTTCCCTTGCAGCTTTTTTTTTTTTTTTTTTAAATGCCAGCTATGCCTGTCTATGTCGAGTTTTGAAAGATCCGCCACTGAAAATTACCTTTAAATACTCAATCCTGAAAGTCAAACAAAAAAAAAATTATTAACATAATACAAAGCTTGATAGACCTCAGAGTGCTGTAATCACTGAAAATAACATTTAAATATGTTTCTTTTTTTAATGACTTCTTCAACAACATTCACATGAACATCCATTTACAGCAGGTGGAGGTCACACAAGTTATTATTATAAGCCTCTTCAACAAATTATCGCATGACTGAAAAGAATGCATAATTACAGCAACGAGCTCTGTCTCTAGATTAACTCCGGCACTTAATGCATCCTGGTATAAAAACATAATTGATTTGTCTTAATGGTGGGACTCTTTGGTCAGCTGTGAGAAAACTTACAGTGAAGTTACACACACCAGAGTCTGTTAAGTGCCTCACATAACACTTTCACCAAAGCTTATCTGTACTTGCTTTTAAATACTAAAGTTAAATGAAGCGTTCAATCATCAGGACCACTGAGTGACCTCGCCACACTTACTGCAGAAGGGAAACGTCTCTGCCCTTGATTTATTTATTTTTTAAAAAGAGAAGAATAAAATCATAGATGCATGAAAAGACAGGCAGGTCACCTGTGATAATCTATCCACGGCATTGAAAATCTATCCACGGCATTGCCCCATGTTCCTCATGGGGCAAATGAGGAACACTGGGCCTTTTCTCTACCACTAGACAGGGTAATCGCTATATTCTCATGGCAATGGACTACTTCCCCAAGTGGCCTGAGGCCTATGTGATCCCTGATCAGAGTGCTACCACCACTGCTGAGTGCCTGGTCAACAAGATGTTCTGCCCAAGAAATTACACAGTGAACCGGAGTTGGGGGGGTGAACCCGGCTTGGACTACCTTTGAAACCTCAGGGAATGGCTCCAGGAGGTGCACAAACTGACCAGACAGGCCCTTTCAGACGTGGGGTTCCGACAAAAGCAGGCCTATGTCTCTCTCTGCAGGAAGGAGGACTTTGCTCCTGGAGCGCAGGTGTAGGTCTACAGCCCCGAAAGGAAGAAGGGCCTTTCCCCCAAGCTGACAGTGGGTCAGTGGGTCAGATCTTATACTGTCATTGAGAAACTGTTGAACATCGTGTACAGGTTGCAGCTTGTCAAGAGAAACTGGGTGGTAGTGCTCCACCACGACACCACCTTGCACCCTACCAACCCTTGGCTCCATCTGAGGGTGAGTCAGGGGTGGAGAACCAGCCCCAGACCAGCATACACACACCCAAAAACCACCAAGGGACCACCTGAGCAGGCGCAAAGACAGCGTCAGCTTCCCCAACACCTAAGGGACTTTGTTATAAACACATGGGTTGCTTGGGACAGCTAACTAGCTTAGTGGGGGCTGTGTGCCATGTTGGGGCTAAATGGGTGGAGTCTCCCAGCACTCAGTGAGACAATGTGTTTAAGGCCATAGATAGATAGATCACATGATTCCTATCTATGCAACTAATTGGGGAATCTCATTCAGGGCGCCCCATTTAAACTGCTCTGGCCTGCCTACTGTTGCTGCTTCCTCTGCAAGCTGCTTTGCAACCAGCCTCCACCCCAGCTCCTCCTTTTCATGCTGTGTCTGACTTATCAGTGTCATTTCTGTTTGTCATTGCTGCTGCTCACTCTGCCTTAGGCTTTCCATGTAGACACATGGAAGGGCAGAGAGCTTTGCTGTCTCTGCCTCGGGTTTTCTTTGTACGCACGTGGAAGGGCAGATAGGTGTGCTCTCTCCACCTTAGGCTTTCCACATAGACACATGGAAGAGGCTTTCTGCTGAGGCCCAAGGAAAGGCAGAGGCCCCAGAACAGAGCCATACAGTCAAATATAATACTGCAAATGGAAGTAAAGTTTTTTTTGTCTAAAGTGTTCCTGACTGAACTGTTTAAATGTGTTCCAAATCACTCACATGATATCTATTATGCAGTGACTGATGTTAATGTGGGTTACAGTTAATGTTGTGGTAAAATCTGCTCCATGTGCACACGGTTAGTGACCTCCCGCTTGTGTGGCTATCAGATTGTTTACTGTAATGGTGTGCAGCTGTAAAATAAAGAGGACTTTGTAGTTCAGAGTTCACCTCCATACCTTGCTCTTGCTAATAACAAACCAAAGCTTGCTATAATATATGATTTCCCAGAGGAGATGTATTCAAATTGATTGTTTTGTTTTACCAACAGTAAAAAAAAGTAAAAAAGCAGCACATCCTCACATTTGAGAACTTGAACCATAGAAATTATTTAATTAATATATTAATCTTCAATAAAGGCATACTGACTGATTACCAGCTGATCGGCTGGTGATTAACCCATGAGGTCCTTTTAATAAACTGTCATTTTTGGGTGGTTGCAGGCAGAGACATTCCACCAGGACATCTCTGGTCCTGTATAGTCCTGAAACATAAACAGACAGTGAGTGTGTGCAGCTCTCTCCATGTAAGGATATGAAGCAGTGGAGCTGAAGTGTTAGTAAAACTGCTGTTTGGAGAGATTCAGTCTGTGACTCGCACATTTATTCTGTCAAATCAGGCAGATAAATAGATTACTGCAGCATGTTGTGTTTACTTAAAGCTGATTTATTCCCCAAGAATTACACAATCGCTGCGAAGACCGCGCTGTCTCTCTCGACTCCAGCTGCTGTGTCAAACACCAGACGATGATCTAAACATCAGCTCTCCAATGAAGTTCCCTCCCGCACGCGCGCGCCCCCAGACGCGCTCGTGTGTCTGTCGAGATTAAAACGGGCGTCTCCTCGACCAGAAGCTGACCCTGACTCCGCTGATATGGGAACTTTTTGATTGAGATGATTATCTGTAGTTTACAGTCTCTGGAAACTGTGAATTTCCTGACAGTCTCGAGTCGCAGTTTACAGTAGATTTTACTGTCTACTGTCGCCGCGGTGAGTGCACTTTATTTTAACTTTACTTTTCACTTTATTTTAAAAGTTCATGGCGGTGTAGTGCTTCGGGCTCAAACCAGATAAGCAGCTCGAAATGTAAAGATATTACTCTTCTGTTTATGTATACTTGACTTTACAGCTGAATGTGTTTTTGTAAGAGAATAACTCGAAGTAAGGAGAGTGAAATTAAGGCAAGTGGGCACTAGTATTGTGGGTGATACTCTGTTGTAAGTGAAAGTTCAAAAAGTAAAAGTATTAGCAGCAAAATGTACTTAAAGCATCAAAAGTAAAAGTACTCATCATCCAGAGTCTGAGAATTTTACATTATTGTATATTCAGTGTTGCAGAGTAACTAGTTACATGTAATTAAATCACAAAATAAATATTATCAGTTACAGTTATTGGTAAAATAAATATGTAGATAGATAGATAGATAGATAGATAGATAGATAGATAGATAGATAGACAGCCGCAAGTAATCAAACAGTATGTGGACAGTAATACACATGTAAATACGAGAGGACAAAAACAGATCACAATAAAAAATATATGAGAATATAGAAATAGAAAATATATCCAAAAATAATAGTACTAAGATATATAAAATAAATATAAAAATATAAAAAGAAATGTGAAAAAAATATAAAATATTTTAATAAATAAAAATATACAAGATAAATATACAGAATATCATATCAAAAATATCAAAAGTGCAGGAGTAAAAAAAGAAGATCAATTATATAAATAACAGAGTGAGAGGTTGTCACAAAAACGTGCAAATAGCCAGCAAAATAGCTAACAAGTGTGCAATGTGTAATTAAATTACAGTTAATGATAAAAAATATTGGTGATTACAATCTGAATAAGTTATATCCTTTTGGGTAAAAAGATTATATGTCGAATATAACATTAATTTTTTTGACATTTTTCAGCTTTATTGTCCAGTTTAAAACATTTGTTAGAAAAGTATTTGAAAAAAAAATCAAATGTAATAAGTTACTTTTATGAAGTAATTAAAATAGTTACTTATTACATTTTCAACAGGGTAACTAGTGATCTGGAAACTATTATATTTTAAAAGTAACCATCCCATCACTGTTTATTGTCTAGTCAGCGGTGGAGGAAGTATTCAGAGCCTTATACTTAAGTAAAAGTACTACTATCACACTTTCAAAAGTACGTCTACTCTGTTACAAGTAGAACTCCTGCACTGAAAATGCTTCTTAAGCAAAAGTATGTAATTGTGATCAGGAAAATCTACTTAAAATATTTTACGTAAAAGCACTTTGCAGAAAAATGTCCCCCCGTGACTTGGATTTAAACTATTGTAAAAATAGTCACTTATTCATTTTCTATGAGTCAACTTATTGGTTAATCAACTGATCTTTCCAGCTGTACTTGTATATACTATTGGGTGGTTTAATTTATAATTAAATTGCATTTTTTAAGCTTTTTATATATTTTGTGTGCAAAAATCTGAATTTGTAATGTAACTAAAGCTGTCAGATACTTGAAGTGAGGTAAAAAGTATAATAATTTCCTCTGAGATGTAGTGAGGCAGAAGTATAAAGTGGCATGGAAACAAAGGCTCAAGTACAAGTACCTCGACTTTGTACTTAAGTACAGCACTTCAGTAACTGTACTTAGTTATATTCATCCACTGATTATAGTATTATAGTACTTTATACTTCTTTTCCACCACATTTCAGAGGTAAATATTGTACTTTTTACTCCCCTAAAATTTATTTGATAAGTTACTATTTGCAGATTCTGATTAATATTCCAAAATATATTCAACATTGGCGGCACAGTGGTGCAGTGGTTAGCATTGTCACCTCACAGCAAAAGGGTTTCTGGATCAAACCTGGGGTGGGGGAGCCCCTCTGTGCAGAGTTTGCATGTTCTCCCCGTGTCATTGTGGGTTTTCTCAGGGTGCTCCAGCTTCCTCCCACAGTCCAAAGACATGCAGGTTAATTGGTAACTCTAAATTGTCCGTAGGTGTGAATGTGAATGTGAATGGTTGTCTGTCTCTATGTGTCAGCTCTGTGATAGTCTGGTGACCTGTCCAGGGTGTACCCCGCCTCTCGCCCAATGTCAGCTTAGATAGGCTCCTTCAAATCACTTTAAGGGCATATCACCATGGTGATATACCATTCTTGGTCAAATCCACCATCCCAAAAAATTAGTGCTGGGTGCTGGACTAATTTTTTGGGATGCGCGTGCTATTTTTACATGTTTAAGAGACTAAAGTGAACAATAATTTTCGAAAGGGTTAGTACTCTGCCTCAAATGAATACAGGCAACAATCAGATTCAAAGGCGTCATCCACATTGCCAAAATCAGGTAAAAAATCATCCTTGATCTTTAGTCATTAGTTCAAGGTCCCACAGTTCAGTACAATTAGCGTCATACTTGCTTTTGGCCATGTCGTTGAGCTAGTCTCTGTCAAGTAGCTGTCAGTTAGACACTCACTCTAAAGCAGAAAATGGCACTGAGTAATAAAAGCTCTATGCTGGAAATTTACTGTACTTTTATTTTTTTTCCAAACTTGACACATTTGCGAGTCACTTGCGGTCCATTCAGAATGGGCCCGCGACCCACCAGCTGGGAACCACTGTTTTAGATAACACTAAAACTATGTTCCCTGTAACAAATCTGGTTATTATACTGTCTCCAAATCTCATGCACGTTTCCACTGTTGTCTTCCTGCAGCAAGTGACATCTCATGAGATTTCAAAACAAAAACTCTGCTTAACAAGACAATAACAAGCAGACCGAATCAAGTGAAAGGTAAAGAGACACTTCAGACACTTATAATAACAATTTGAACCTGTCTGTGGCAAAAATAACCACTTCTAATGGAGACATGGGGACAATGTTCACTTGCCCCATATGCTTACATTGCAGCCCATTGCGCTGCTGCTTTCCTCTCACTAAATACTGGTCCGATTTTTAAAAATTGTTCATATCAGTCTCTTAGACACATAAACATGGGAAAATAGGGTTCAGGTTAAAAATGCAGAAGTTATCCTTTAAGTACAAGATCTAAGTGCTTCTTTCACCTCTGATAATGTTGTAGCTGGTCTAGAGGAGCTACTTTTATCTACATTATATACTGTCGGGTAGTTTAATCTATTTCAGTGCATCATTAAATGTAATAAAATGTTTATGTTTTCGATGTAACTATAGCAGTTAAGTACAATATTCCCCTCAGAGATGTAGTTGAGAAGAGGTCTTAAACTACATCCAAATGAAATACTCAAATAAAATACAAGTATCTAAAAATAGTACTACATTTATGTAGTTACATTCCACCACTGTACAACAACACAGCTGTTTTGGATTTTATTTCTTTGACTGATGAACTCTTATCTACTTGTTGTCATCTGTATGTTTTGAGAAGCCAAGCTGTAGATCAGGGTTGTGCTAAACCAACAGTTTAATCTGTGTTTTACTCATTTGTTGTTTGTTGATATTAAGTTACAGAGATTTAGTGCTTTTATTAAAAGTAATTCTCTCCAAATGTACAGCACACCGCTGTCCTCTCAACTCGCACCAAACAGTACAACTCTTCCTCAGCTAAACTCTTATCTAGGTCCTTTTTTTGTATTTTATGAAACAGTTTGGGGACCCCCTGCATGGAGGTCCCCAAACAGGTGGGATGCAACAACAAATTTCCATTTCTCCTATAATTTTAAATATTGTCCTATTTTTCCACTGTGTGGTTATTCACTGACATTGTTTAAAACAACGATAAACATTCCTAAGCCCTGCGGAGACGCCTTCTGTAAAGCCTCACTTGTTTGACAGCTATTTCCTGCATTCAAAGAGAGTGTTGGAGTTAAAAGTAAGCCTGTCCTCTCCTCTCTGTCTTGTATTTTTTTTATTATTTTTTTCCCAGGAAAAATGGCGGTGATTTCAGGGTTCATCTTACTGTGCATGCTCCACGCTGCAGTCCCTCAAGGTGTGGGCCCTCGTGGACCCAGGCCAGTAACCGGGCGAGGTGACAGTCCAAATGCGACTCCACCTCCATTCCCACCCAGACCTGAAGACTGTAAGAGTGAGTTCCATACATTTCTTTTTAGCTCAATAGAATATGATAGTAATTACCATAAAACTTCAATTAAAAGCCTAGTCCCAATAAAAAGCCCAGTCCCTTTTACTAACCCGGTGTGGCTACACATTTTGACAAATAAAGGCCTGTCTCAATTAGAGGCCTGATCTGGTTG
The DNA here is from genome assembly GCF_006386435.1 of Epinephelus moara. Lineage (NCBI taxonomy): Eukaryota > Metazoa > Chordata > Actinopteri > Perciformes > Serranidae > Epinephelus > Epinephelus moara. The sequence continues at coordinate 23,289,198 of NC_065512.1, forward strand.
CCAAGCAGTTAATTTTTGTGTAAACCAGGTTGTTGGCTACTTCAAATTATGTGTCCATTCCTCGATTACTTATAAGTTATTCCCTTAGTCCGTAAGGGTCGTCAGATCAAAAGAATCAAAAGGGTTATTCAAAACAATTAAACCAAGTTGTGAGTATTGTTTTAACAAGCTAAAGTGGTGTTGTGTCGGTATGCTCGGTGGCATAAAACAAGCGTCGTCACTCAGTCTCTCTCTGATGCGCTGTCTGTTGGAGCTAGATCAAATGAATGATTCAAAATTGACATTATCTGAAGCCTACTTTTTATACAAGTGATATTCATGGTTTAAATAAACATCTTAATCGTATTTCCCATCTTTGCTGAGCATCAGTTTTGTGTGAAAGGAATTAAAGTTTTACAGTATATTCTAAGAACTCAGAATTGAGGCCTTTACATGAATTTAATATTAAAAGAAGTATTCAAAGCTTTAAGTAAAAGGAGAAATACCACACGATAAAAACACTCCATCATTTAAAATATTACTTACATAAAAGCTAGTACTGGTGACAAAATGTACTTAAAGTATTTAAAATAAATGACTCTGAACATGAACGTCTGTACTGACTGTTATTGATGCATTAACATGCAAGCAGTAGTTTAATGTTGTATTAGTCCAGGTGGAGCTCATTCACATTTCTCAATATATATTGTTTGTTTTGTTTAAAAAATATTTATGTGAAAAGTATCCAGCAACTATAGCTTTTAGGGGGGAAAAAATGGAGTCCCTCTGAAATGTAGTGGAGTTGGAGTATACAGTAGCATGAAAACAAAAACGTACCACAGAACTGTAGAACTGTAGAACTGAACTACCAGTGATGGAGGAAGTAGTTAGATCTTTTACTTAAATAAAACTACTAAAACGCTGTTAAAAAAAAAAAAAAAAAAATGTCAAATCACCTTTTAAGTGCTGAGGAGGGACTTTTTAAAAAAAAATAAATAAATAAAATAAATTTCGGCGTAGGGGAGAGACAGGCAACTTTAAATGTTTGTATTTTGTATTTATTTTAAATACCTTCTCAACCCCAAATTCCACCAGTAGGTTTGGAGGGCATGTTTCCTTTTTAAATCAGCCAAAAACAAATCATTGAAACTGTTACAACAGAAATTATTGATGGATTTTTACCTTTTCGACAGTCCTCGATTTCACCATCTCGGACAAACACTTCCATCGGGAAACGTAACCAAAGTTAAGCTTAATAAAGTGATATTTAATACAAATTACTTTATTCTATATCTTATTTGAAATTTCACCAAAAGTAAACAGTTTGCATGAACCAGATACAGTTAAAAAAAAAATAATAATTTTGCACTCCTGCATGCATGAAGAAAAAAACAAGGCTTTTTACAACTCCAGGATTTTGTTTAATTTCATATCATCACAGGATTTGAAAACAATAATAAAAATAAGAAATTAGCTGATGTTTTGGTGACATCTCTCACTCCCTCTGTGCTGTTTGGTCTTGCATTAGTTTCAATACCCACATATGGTGTGATTATAAAAAAATATACAATATTTATGGCTGGAGGAGGGTCATGCATTTTACCCCAGTCACTCTGGGAGGCACAAGGACAAATAATTGCAGCCTTGGGGAGGAAAGTGAGAAAAAAAACGATCATCAACAATTATCAAAATAGTTGCCAATGAATGTTCTGTCAGCCAACTAATCACTTTAAATTAATCATGTCAGCTCTAATTGTATATGCTGATGGGTTCAGTAGTTTAATGTATCACCAAGCATCACATTTTTTAAGTTCTTCATTTGTATTTGTGCAAAAGGATTAATTTGTGAAGTAACTGTGAAATAAATGGAGTGGAATAAAAACTATAATATGTCCCTCTGAAATGTAGTGGAGTTGAGAAATAAAGAAAATACTCACACATAAAACTACTTCAAAACTACTTACATTCAGTACTTTACTAAATGTAGCTACTTTCCACCACTGTCTATATTACATTTGTAATTTGTGTCCAGTGCCACAAATTACACCTAAACGTGCAACAAAGCAGTGAAAATGTTCACACGTTTGTCATTGTTTTCTCCTCCAGATGGAATCATCCATTGTCCTGTCAAGGTGTTTTTCACGCTCGACACTTCAGAGACTATCGCCTTACAGGAGGCGCCTCCTGGCAGCCTGGTGACGAAAGTGAAGGAGTTCACCAAGATGTTTGCCCAGGAGCTGAATGATGAGTTGTACAAGGGCCACGTCCAGATCTCCTGGTCCATAGGAGGCCTGAACTTCTCCGAGACACAGTTTATCTTCAGTCAGTTCACAAACAAGGAGACCTTCATCAGGAACGTTACAGGGATTATATACGAGGGCAAAGGCACCTTCACCGACTGCGCCCTTGAAAGAATGGCTAAGTATATGACCGAACACTCCACAGGGACGAAGTCTGTGCTCTTCTCTGTGGTCATCACTGACGGCCATGTGACAAGAAGTCCATGTGGAGGGATAAAGGCAATGGCAGAGAAGGCCCGGGAGAAAGGGATCCAAATTTTCTCAGTGGCAGCGTCCAGGAACATCGACGACTTGGGGATGAAGGAGATAGCCAGCTCTCCTGCTGAAGTGTACCGTGATGACTACATAGTTGTGGACATCATTAATGACAAACCCCGAATAGTGACTGAATCCATCCAACGTATCATAAAAGCCATGGTGATCTGAAATCATTTCCCTTTCTTGAAAAGATGCTTCTATTTTAATTAGGGCTGGGCAATACATTGATAATATATTGATATCATGATATGAGACCAGATATCGACTTAGATTTCGGAGATCGAAATATTGTAACTGTCGTCTTTTCCTGGTTTTAAAGGTGCATTACAGTAAAGTTATGTCATATTCTGAACTGACCAGACTGCTAGCTGTTCTAATATTTGCCCTTTTACTAAGGATGTCATGACAACTGACACTTCTGCACCAATTCAATGCCAAAATTCTGAAAACGTACTCATTTATCTCCAGTACCAAAGGTACCAGGGATGCAATTCTTCTGATCCTGTCAAGGCAGCGTACACACCTACAAGTGTTCCAGTCTGGCGTTAAATTTCAAAGGAAGAAGACCGCCTGCCAACACAGACAAACAACAACCCTATGTGGAAGATGGCGACAAGTGCAGCTGCAGCGACAGCTCCCCTTTGACTCGTTGAAAAGAAAAGCGTTTACATTTTTTTGCAGTGTGAGTGCCGTATATTTACATGATGCTACAAAAGCCAGCAGCGTGACGAGGCACTGAACGTGGATTCTGTGCTGAGTGCTGTAGGCTGGCGTTTTTTTCTGGTGGCCGAGAGCTGAAAAATGTTCAGCTCTGGGCAAAACTCTGCACTCGTCACTGTCACATTTTACCCAGCCGTCCAATCAGTGAAGAAGGGGCAAGACAAATAAGACCAACCCTAACATCCTACATGAACGAGCGCTGAACAACAATGGATAGGAATATGTCACTACACTGAAGGCCATATATTAATTTGTTTCCTTACTCAAAAAAAAACAATAAACCACACAGACTAGTACTTTGCGTTGAAGCGTATCATCAGGAATTAATAATACAATTTTAATTACATTTTTTTTATTAGATTTATTTTATTTTTTATGTTTATGTTTATTTATATTTATTTTATTTAGAAAGGGACAGTGCACATTAATGAACATGATCATGATTTCTAATTAATATTTTTAAGAATTAAACTTATTCAAAAGTTTTTAATAATTTAACAAAGAAGTGTATGTTAAGTACACTGGATTTAATGGGTTTTTTTGTTTTTGTTTTTTTCTTACAGTGGTATTGAGTTGAGTATCAAAAATGTGGTATTGGTATTGACCTCTAAATTTCTGGCATCTGGTATATTAGTCATCATATGACTATCACTGATGAATATTTATCAAAAATCTCGTTGTGTAAATATTTTGTGAAAGCAACAACAGTCAACCCAACAATATCATCAATGTATTTGTTGAAAAATACTGTGATATTCAATTTTCTCCATATTGCCCAGCCCTAATTCTAATTCAGACTTTAATTACAGTATCACTTTCCTGTACTTTTCATTTACTGTTGTTATTTCTTTGCAGAAATATCAAGCCTATTTACAGGTAAGACAGACTTTGCAGTCATTAGCAATCAAAAAAGGGGGCACATTTCTGCTTCCAAATGTCTTCTTGTCTATGTTGTCATGTATTACAACATTTATTTATTTTTTTGTCTTCTTTGTAGTGTTATGAACATAAATGCTTTGAGACTCCTGGACTTCCTGGGCCAAAAGGCTATCGAGGTGCAAAAGTAAGAGTCGAAAAACAAAATCAAATACATAATAAAGTCAAAAGTATATAAACTCTGTGCTTGTACTGAAGATTGTGTCGTTGAAGTGTCAATATTTCTTCTTATTTCCAGGGTTTAAAAGGAGACAGAGGTCGTACTGGGCCAAGCGGTGAAAAGGGTAGACCGGTAGGTAGAAGTTAGCATCGCCATTGCACTTAAAGTACTCTGAAAACAATATTGTATAATTTTAATGCTGAGTATATTTTATTATATTACAGGGTGATCCTGGCATTGAAGGTCCGATCGGACAACCTGGTCCAAAGGTTTGCTGAGGCCCACTGACTGATGATCTTGTGTGCTACATAGTTAACTAAGTTTACATGCTTTATCTCACTAACATGTCCTTCTGTGCTCTGATATAGGGAGAGGTTGGTTTGAAAGGTGACAAGGTAAGAGATGAATCTTTATATCCATACTTTTCTGTCCATCTGTCAAATAAGTGAAATGTTGTTGGGATTAATGGCTCTGCTTTACCTCATTAGGGTGAATTTGGAGCAATTGGAGCAAAGGTAAAATACAATTTTACTGTTATGCTTGCACATATTTTATATCGGACTGCATCCAACACTGTCAGTGTTCCCATACTGTTGTTAATTTTCTGTCGTCACTGATGTCCAAATATTCAGGGTGCGGCAGGAGTACCTGGGAAGAATGGAACTGACGGTCAAAAGGTGAGTCGTATTAAGTAAAATGTGCATTATACCATGACTCCGATCTGTTCAGTATACTAATAAGATATCGTCTTTGGGAAATTTTCAGGGTAAAATTGGCCGCATTGGAGCCCCTGGTTGCAAAGGTGATCCAGGTGACGAGGTATGTCTAGTAATTATACTAAATTATTCATCATGTTGCTCTCAGGGTTCTGTTGTTAAAGGTTAATGTGGTATATTTTGACCAAGATAGGTCCAGTTCTACTCTAACCATCTTGCGTAATATATACAGATGGCTTGGTAATATTACAATCCATCAGCCATACAGCTATAAAGATTTGTTTACTAAACTTCCATACCAATTTGTTTTTGTATTTTAAAGGGACCAAATGGTTACCATGGAGAAGTTGGTGAGACTGGACCACCTGGTGACAAAGGAGAAAAGGTCCGTATTAAATACAAACTGCGATCTTTGTCTCCCCTTTAACCTATCGGCAGATAAAAACATGGGTATGGTGAATAAACCAACCTGGTCTCACTCCGAAGTCGTCGAAACCTGGCGCTTGAACAGTGACTTGTGGCGTCAGACACTGACAAAAAAAGCCCCACAGACCAATCCTGCTAATGTGGCTAAAAACAGTGCAGAATTTTAAACAGTATTATTGTCTTTTAACCCATTATTCTCATGTCATTACAAAGACACAAATTAACAAACAGCTGATAATGAAACACTTTGAAAACTGTGACTAGCCTTGTCAGAGCTCAAGGGATGGCACATTGCTAATGGCACATTGCTAATGGCACATTGCTCACTTGGTCTGAAGTAAGTATGTATATTTCAGGGCTGTCAAGTGATTTAAAAAAATCTAATTAATTACATGCTCTGTGATTAATTATTCAAAATTAATCGCATACATCATTTCTTGCTGTGAATGTATTTTTCATTTTTTAATTCAGATGAATTTTGGCAGATGTGTCATAGTAAAGTTGCTAGATTTTGGACACAGTTGTTCCCCTGTCCTCTACCACTAAAACTGGTCTGCAGTTCATTTTGCAAGGGAGTTAGTCTGTCACTGGTAGACTTCATTTGCGTCTGAATGCCTGGTCAAGTGCGGCTTGACGAGGCTAGCTGCTAGCGCTAGCAACAGAGGCTGTTCTAGCTCGCACCACTGGGTTTGCTGCTACATGCTTTGTGATGAGGTGATATTTCAGAAGTTGGAAGTTCTCAGACGGTACAAAAATTCCTTAGTGCAGAAACTGCAGATAACGTTGCTCCTATCAACAGTTCTATCTGGGTGTTATTTAAATGCAAATGTTCCATTCATGGAGCCAAGCAGCGTCGCCGCGTTGGTCTCTATCGTGTAATAAAGCCATTGTGGCCTTCAATAACACACCGGGTCAAAGGGCACCACGGAACGCGATTAATCAGCATTTTTTTTTCTATGATTATCTAAATTAACATGTTATTTTGACAGCCCTAATGTATTTACTACTCTTGGATGTATTACAGTGAAATTTTATATCAGTGTGTTTTGGTGCTCAGCAAAAGATGCAAAAGCAAAAGGTTAGAATTTTCATAACAGAATAAATCTAGAACTAAAAAAGCTGAAACATTTCATTATTTCATGGGCTGTGTAGACTTTTAGACATTTCAGATGTACATTAGTAAATGTCTCCTTTCATGTTTGTTTGTTTATTTGTTTAGGGTGAGGGAGGCCTCGATGGAAAGACAGGTCCCGCTGGTCCTAAAGGTGACGAAGGACCAAAGGTAAACTTTAAATTACAACACAACTGAAATTACTGTCAGAAAATAAAGATTTTCTTTACTGAAAAACAGAATCAAAAATCTATCCTCATTAGGGCGAAGATGGAAACCCTGGAAATCCAGGACCACCTGGAAATAAAGGACTTCCGGTACAGAACAACAGTTATTTTCATTATAATTACATCTGTTATGTATTACTGCAAGTCAACGAGCCTGTTTAAATCTGGAGTTAACGTGTGTTTCAGTCATCTGAACACAAGCGAACAGCTGAGACACACCTGTGTCTATCATATGTCTCCAGCTGACCACTGTTCAGATGTCATTACTGCCTACATCATTTACGTTAGTGAGTCAAAGCGCCCCATGCTCAGTTGTTACGTCCACACTCCCGCTAGCATGCTCATTAGTCACAGTGGTGGTTGTGTCGGTGAAGCTGGAGATATCGCTTTCGGCAGAATTCAACATGTCTCCTTCCACAGGTCAAAACAATTGAAGGTCACACAACACTTCGTCCAACTCTGTAAAATGGGCAAGTTATAGAGCGTTAGCGTGTTGTCACCCAAACAACCACCACGTCCTGCATTGATGACCCCTCAGCTGCAAGTGGCTTGAGAAATCAGATCACAATGCGTCTTGGTTGTTGTTTACACCTATATTTAGCGTTATCCACTTGTGATCGGATCACCCAAGACACATGTTAATACCAGGTGTAAATGGGCTCACTTTTACATGGCCGATTCTAAAATAAATCTGTTAACTCTTGCAGGGGCTTCCTGGCTTAGTTGGACCACAAGGCGAAGGGGTATTCAAACATTTAAAATACATTTATGTATATCATTTTGAGAATTTTTCAACGTTTGTTATAAATTATTATGAAATAAATATTAACAGGGAAGGAGAGGAGACCCGGGAATAAAGGGAGGTCAAGGTCCTGATGGGCCGAAAGGGGAGAAGGTAAGTTTGACACCATATTTATGTTTACTTTAATCACTTTCATCCAGAAATGTCATTTTTATATTTTTAGTTTTGATTTTGGAGCGGGTTGATAGCATTGAGAGCCGCTGCTTTCTTTAACTGCTTTAAGCTGCAGAAAATACAAATACAACAGAATTTCATCTGAAACATGACTCAACTTGTTGTAATGTGTTAAAGAAAACATACAGAGGGGAGCATAACAGGAATGAGAACTGGTTCTGATGATCTGAGAGCCAAATAACCTATTGTGAAATGCTGATAAATTGCAGTGGACTCTGTTGACCCTACCAGAGAATTCAACAGCATGAGAGAGACGAGGCCCCGGAGTTACAAATCCCTCTGCGAGGATTTACTCTTCCACAGAAAGATCTTTAACACGTCTTTGTCCACTGCTGCTATTTCCAAAGGAGAATCTTAGTGAAAGTCTTCCCATAGTTCTCTGAAATAGAATTATTTGTATACATTAGCTGATGATTAATGGTGTGATGCGAATCCTGACATGTTCATTTATTTCCCAGGGAGAACGAGGGCCACTGGGAGGCAGAGGCCAGCCGGGAGAAGATGGACTCAAGGGCGCAAAGGTGAGGGGGATCATGACGTGGGTGGATTTTGGCAGAGGGATGATTCTGCAGCTTCCTAAGAGCTCAGCAAGTCTTCCTCAGACCTCCAATACTGGAGTCCTGCGTTCATGTTCTGGGTGTGCTGCCAAAATAGCCTGAGCTGAACTTGTTATCGTAAAAACACATCTTCCAGGGAAATTGTTCTACAAATGAAAAAAACCAAGCTTTTTTTTTCCCGATAATTGGTTCAGTGCCCTGTATTGCCAAATTCACATCAGCATGTGTAAGTCTGTGTACAGTATGGGGGCTGTAGCGAAGGATGTCTAGTAATGATGTTTTCCCTCTGACTTTCTCTCCCAGGGAGACCAAGGACTACCAGGACCGAGGGGTCAGCCAGGAGAAACAGGGCTGCCTGGAGGAAATGTTTGTTGTTTATTACTTTTTTAAAAAATATATGTTTATTAGTTTTCAGTTTTACAGATAAGGCAGGGGGGCTTAAGTTGCTTAAAGGGACAGTTCACTCCCAAAAATTACATATTTTTTCTTTTACCTGTAGTGCTAGTTATCACTTTAGATTTTTTTTTTTTGTTGTGTTTTTTCGGTTTGAGTTACTGAGTGTTGGAGATATGGGACGCAGTAATGTCTGCCATCTCTCTTATATATAATAGAACTACATGGCACTCAGCTTGTGGTGCTCAAAGTGCCAAAAAGATACTCAACAGCAATGTCTCTCTCCAGAAATCATGACCAGGTTACTAGACCTTTTTCAAATATTGTTGACAAAGCTATTAAAGCCTTTTTAATGAATGTGGTTTTAATATACTGTGCATTTAGTTGGAGCTGTGTGTGTAAATTTTCTAAGAGGCCCGTTATGAGACATTGGCTCCCTGGGCAGAGACATGCAGTAGGCTCCACCACCTCTCCTACACAGAATTTGTTCTTGCTTCACGTCTTTTTGTTGTTATTGTTTTGCGTCTCTTTGTAGTCATCAGCTTCTTTTTGTGCTTTTGTGACTCTTTGTAGTGATTCTGTGTCCTTGTGGATGTTTTGTGCTTCTTTAGAAAAGTTCTGTGTCTCTTTGAGGTCATTTTTTAGCTCTCATAGGTATATTTATTTTTTTTTGGTTATTTGGTTTCTCCTTAGTTGTGTCTCTTATGTTTCAGTTATGTCTCTTTGCAGTTCCTTTACATCTTTTGTGGTCATTTTGAGTCTCTTCCTGGTCAGTATCTGTTTATTTGAGTGACATTTTGCAGGTAAAGGCCAGGTTGCCCCTGGACCTGTGCATGGTAGGCTTGGTCAGTAACCCATCTGTGCCTCTACCGAACTACACCTGCCAACTGCATCGCCACGCAGAAGGCAGCGTGCATCTGCTCATGGACAAGAGGCTTGTGCTCATGACAGTGTGTGATGTAAACAGTAATGGCATTCTTCTCGACTGAGCTGTAACATTAGCTAGCTCAGCAGTGCTAGACTGCTTGCTTCTGCTTGATGATACAGTTGGCAGGTGTAGTTTGGTAGAAAGTAAAGTTCCCACATGAAACTGCTTACATCAAGGTCTGTGGATTATCTTGAGTAACCAGGTCATGATTTCTGGAAAGGGACATTGCTGTTGAGTTTTAGCGCTTTGAGCTACACAAGCTGAGTGCCATCTAGCTCCATTACGTTGGAGAGACAGCAGACATCTCTACGGTCTGTATCTCCAACACTTGGTAACTCACACTAAAACAATCAAGACTGATAAATAGCACTACAGGTAAGAGGAAAAATATGTATTTTTGATTTTAGGGTGGACTGTTCCTTTAAGAATTCAATATGAAAGGATTACTGCTCATAACATTTTAACCATAAACTCTATCTGCTAATTGTCAGAGCTTGTGTTTTTACTTTTACTGAAAGTTTCTTCTGTGGTTGCAGGGCAATGTGGGGAGCCCTGGAGATCCTGGACCCAGGGGAGACACTGGGCCCCCTGGACCACCTGTGGGCAAAATCTTTCTGTTCATCACTTTGATCATACCATCATGTAAAACGCTCTAATATTTTGCGACTGATGTATATTTTTTTTTCTTCTGAAGGGTGACACAGGAAGACAGGGATTCAACTATGCTGGATCGAGAGGGTCCACTGTATGGTTTTCTGTTTACCTCACATAATTTTCGCACATGTTGCGTACTTGAGTCTAAAGTAACTCTGATCTTTCCAGGGAGACAGAGGTGATCCTGGTAAAAAAGGACCAAGAGGGGGCAGAGGTGAATGTGGTGCCAAAGGAGAACCTGGAGCTGATGGACCACCAGGAGAGCCTGTAAGATTGATAACGAAACCTTTGTTTTGACCAGAGACATGTAGATTAAAGGTATACTGTGCAGTAGTTGTTGGTTAGTGTTCGTAAACAGTATCACCAGAGAAAGTGAAAGCCAGGATTGGGCCAGTGTGAAGATTTTCAGACTGGACCGGTAAACCAAATTTTACCAGGTGTCCACTTGACTCAGCAGATGCACCTGAGTGGAACATAGTGGCACCGCTTAACATCAGAGCTCTCTGTCCATATTAAATCCATTAAATTTGTACTTCTGTTACTTTATGTTAACAAACCACATAGCTATCAGCTGTGTGCTCGAGCTCAGACTGGACACGTTACCACTGAAAAGAGGGGAGAGTAGCCTCCCTCTTATCTTCCTATGTTTGTAACGTTACATTTTAGACAGAAAACACTCCTTTTATAATGTAATATTTAGTGGAAATGACATACAATATAGCCAACAGCAAGTAGCCTAGCTTGTTATTAGCGATGATCATTTAGCTTACCAGGATCTTTTAGCACCCTGGCAATGTTCCACCAGTCACATTTCTGTAGTGAAATCAGGAGGCATAATCAAATAGATAACTCCTCATCTTAACTTCATGGATCAGCCCTTCCTCGTCCATTGTGGTGGTTTCAAAGCGAGTGACGGTTAAAACTAGAAACACAGTGTCTGAAGAAAGTTAGGACACCTCTTACGTCAGCTTCAAATCCAAAATGTTGTCATACTGATGCAGTCTGACTTTGCTTGTCAACCCAAAAAACACGTCAACTTTCAAGTAAGTAAACACATTGTGGCTGCTCTCCCATCTCCCGCCTCTACTGAAATTTGATCTCTGTCATGTCGCCAACATAGGCATGACCTCAGCAGTAAATTGCACACAGCCCGTCAGACAACAGTGGCTCAGTTAGTCCATTTATACCCATAATATAATATTAGTCACATTGTCATATTCCTTGTTGCTAATGCACCTGGATTACTTATGAGGAGATGGATTTAGCACTGCGACACCTTCAGCACAGGTTGATGATCCAGGCTACTTTTTAATTTGCCAGAACGTGCCACAATGAGAAATGCTGATTCATCCGGTTTGCATAAAATCAAACTGGTTTAAGCTCATATATCTGCCTTTTTCGGCACTGTGCCTGTAATTTCGTAGCTTACTCTTGGATGCGTACTGCTTAAGGTCTGGCACCTGGTCACTAAATTCCTGACCTCAACTGTGTGCTGTGCCCAGGAGCATCGTGAAAATTAAAAAAGAAAAAGAAAAGACAAGAAGACACAGGCAGAGGACAGGGTCTCTGCGGATAAATACACTGTTTGAAATTACTGTTATGGCTTTTGGTTTTTGTTTGCCACCCTAAGAGACCTCCAGGTCCGAGGTTACTGCTGACAAGCAGTTGAGAAGCAACACACAGGGACTTTATTTGGATCTTGAGGAGCCCCAGTGTTTATTCACGGACAAACTGAAACCTACACTCTACATTTACTACGACTTGTCATCTTTACCACTGATTTCCCCTCTGCTCCAATCACCAACAGCTGTCTGCTCTCAGCACGTCCCATATCACTCGCTCATCCACACACACGCTAAGCACTGGGCTCAGCAGGGTGGGGCGAGGAAGACAGGAGGGTCTCTCTGCATGTTCTGCAGCATTTCTCTACCCTGTATTTGAGAAAACAAATAGATGACATGAAAGTTGAGTCACAAAACTAGGTTGATATGTATACTTTCACATTTTTAAGTGGTTTTAAGTGGAGCTTTCTTAGTCTTGCAGATCACATGGACAACACCAATGCTTACAACTTAGAACATTTAGCTGGGCAGACTTTTACAGTAGATATCTGTTTGAGTGCTCACAGTAGCATGCCTTTCCAAAAACAATGTCTCAGGTACCCAGGATAATGCACAGACCTCACTGTGACCACTTCCCGTTGAGACTCTTTCTTCAGTAGGAAGAAGTTCCAAAGAAAACTTTGCAGGAAGCTCTGTGGATGGTCCTGAGTACATGAGACATTGTTTCTGGAATGAGATGTTGGGGATTTTTTGGGGGGGAGGATGTATGTTTAAAGTGCTTTCATCCACTGCAAGAAAGTTTCACCCCCCTCTGTTGTATTGGGATTTAGGTAGAAATCTTAGTTAGAGATTAAGTGCACATGTCCTGTTGTAATGTGGGTGAGCACATCACTTTGTCTGATGCTGCAGTAAAGACAGCGTCGTAAATAAAATATGCATTGTTTGAGTTTAGCTGAAGAACAGGGCTGTGTAGTTGCTGGATATTGTACCAGGTGCAGTTTCTCATTTGGACACACAACAACAGTCCAAAGAGATCATGTTACACCAGCTGGACCAGTGAGGTGACATGTTTCTTAAAGGGATAGTTCAGATTTTTGGAAGTGGGGTTGTATGGGGTACTTACACCTAGACAGTACATTACATAATGTTGATGGCGGTCAGCATGTTCCGAGTTTGGAGAAACAGGCTGGAGTCTGACATGGAAGCTTAGCAATGTAATGCTGTGGAGGGGTCAGCCAAAAAAGTATTTCAACCACCTAAAAAAATGAATATCCATTGCTAACAAACTACAAACTAACTAACTGATCGCAAAAGCGGTAGACCAGCAGCTCCTGTGTTCTGCGAGCTAAAATTACCATTTTTGTCAATGGGCTGTCTGACAGAAAGGTAAAGCAGTGAAAATACTCTCAATATATAGCAAACACTAAACTGATACTGATTTATTTAGGTGGCTAAAATTAATTTTGTTGCTGAGCCCCATCCACAGCAGTACATTGCTTAGCTTCCATGTCGGACTCCAGCCTGCTTCTCCACCCTGGGTGTGTGCTGCCTGACATCTACTCTATCTTATACACTGACTATGGATGAGTACCACATACAAACCCAAGTCAAATAATCTGAACTATCCCTTTAAGAGCCCATATAAAAACCATCATCAGTTCTTTGGAGTTTCCATGTAATTGCACAGTTGGAGATGTTTGTTCAGTCATTCATAGCACCCACACATTGCTCAGTTCTCAAGAAACCCCTTGTAAAACACACGTGAAAACAAATTAGCTGTGGTTTGGAATGTTCTGCTAGTCTTCTGCAGAAAATAAACAACTGGGGTCAATCAGATGAAGACATCAATAAAAAAAAAAGACACTTCCAAAGTAATGCAGCTTTATGTGGTAACATGAGTCACTTCCACTGAAAATGTTTTTGTGCACAGGGGAAGCCAGGTCAGGCAGGTGGACCAGGGGAAAGAGGACCCAGAGGTGATCCTGGAACTGATGTAAGCAACAGCACAACCACACAAGTAATGACTTCACCATGCACAGTAATTTGAGATCCAATTGCATTGTTCTCTCTGTGTTTGTGTGTGTAGGGGGGTACAGGACCTGTGGGCGATCCTGGGCTCAATGTGAGTCGCCTTTAAAAAGAAATACAGTTGTGAAAATACTATTTTAATTCAACTTCTGTGGTTGTATTACTTCTAACATGCACATCTGTCACTACAGGACTGTGATGTCATGACTTACATCAGGGAGACGTGCGGTTGTTGTGGTAAATATCCTCACCAGTCAAACACAGCTTCATCTTTAAGCATCTTTCAACAGACTGATCCTTTTCTTGTCTTTTGTCTCAGACTGTGAGAAGCACTGTGGAGCTCTGGACATCGTATTTGTAATTGATAGCTCAGAGAGTGTCGGCCTGACAAACTTCACCCTGGAAAAGAACTTTGTTATCAACACCATCAACAGGCTGGGAACTATGGCCAGCGACCCTGCGTCATTAACCGGTACAGCTGAGCAAAAACACAGCACAGACGTCCCTGCAAATCCTTCTGCAGACACAGTTTCAAGTGACAAGGAGTAGAGGTGGCCATAAAAGATTAAACATGTCCAAAGAGTGAATCACTTAAGCCACCACTGAATATACAGTAAGCCAAAAATATTTGGATAGGGCCCCATGTTGGCACTACACTTTTCATTAACAGTGACTGTACAGTAACAACAAAGTACAGATTGTCAGCATTGCATATATTCAGCTACCGAAAGTGTCACCAGTTAATATTTCAACTTCATTCATACTGTAAAGACATTACTGGTGCAGCCCAAACCTGATATAGCTTATTCCTCTGGGCCATAGACCTCAATAGCATATGACGTTATACACAAGCACACTGTCCAGATGAATGGCAGACAGCTGGAGGCAAAGACTACCAACCATGATTTGCAGTGTTTACAGCTGTTCCAATTGATCAAATTCTGTAAAAACCAAGAGTTAATTTAAGTCCTGAAAATAGTGGGACACAAAGGGGAAAAGTAGAAAAAAAAAGTCACTGATAAACAGCGGCAGATGTGGATCTGTCTTCAGTCTGGAGAGGCGGAGTCAGCTAATATCCAACATTATTAAAGCTTTGTGTTGGATGCAATGACAATTTGCTATGACAACTTGTCCATGTTTTAAGCCATGACCCAGATTTTTAACAACATTTCACCAGACCTTTGGGAACGGTTGACCTGGTAGGTAGAAAACAGTGGCTAAAGTTGGCTAACGTTAGCTGGTAACATTAGCCTGACAGAAGTGCACCCATGTACAGAGATGTAATGTGAAAGACGGTTAGGGTGTTTTCACATATAGTCCTTTTTAAATGAACCGAACTCCGTCCTCTGAAAGTGGACCAAAAAGGTCAGGTCATTTGAAAAAGGACTCAGTTCTTTTTCTGGTCAGCTTCAGCTCTGATGGGGCATCAGTACTCTTTCTGTTCACACTATAGCCTATATATAATATGTATTGACATAGTTTTGTTTTTACTTTGACGTGGCACTGCAGTGCGGTTATGAAGCCCCTCGCTTTCAGATTAACTTAAAATTGGAAGAAAACCTTAGCCTTTCTGTGCTGTAAACTGTTGCTATTTGATATACTCTGCATCCCACATCTGGAGACGTGCAGTATCTTCCATGGACTAAACTACTCCTCGTCTTACATCCTTGCAAGTGTTACAGGCTGCTTTCGTCTGTTTTTTCAAGCGTCCCAGTGCAATAGCATGTGATCTAGAGGGCTAAATACAATGGCAAAGAGCGAAGCGAATTTGGAGCGCTTTGTGTTCACAAGGCACAGGTTAAGCGAACCGCCCCGTGGACTTGAAGCAGTTCACTTCAGAGGGGTCTGAGTTCTCTTGGAGTGTTCACATTTGCGCAAAAAATGCTGAGTCACCGCTCTAAGTCTGTTTAGAGGGCTGAAAAGGACCAAGTGTGAAAACACCCTTATAGTCAAGCACATTTACTCAACCAGCCAAAAACAAGACAGCAGTCATTTTAGTCGGGGACCCAACTGCACACAAACAAATTATAGGCCACTAGACTCTTGTACGTTTTCATCAGCTGGCTGTGTATCATTAGGAAGTCTGAGGGACGAGGTCACTTGTAACAATGATTATGACCACACCGGGCAAATCGGTCAAGTTGCGGAAAAATTCACTTCTCTCTGTTTTGTATGAATCACATCCAACACAGTTTTCTGACGAGTCACACGATATGAAGTCATGTTCCTGTTTCTAATTCATGCAGTATACATTTATCACTTCCTGCCTTCCATCTGAATTTTGCGCATCATAATAGCTATGTGATTGCAAACAAGCTAATGTTGCCAAAATGTTTGGTTTTGGTCTTTTCGTGGGATTTGTTTACAGTAACCATTTATAGAGTAAGGCAAGCCTTGTCCGCATCTCTTGACATGTCTGTCTCTTCTAGGCACAAGAGTTGGAGTTGTTCAGTTCAGTCACAACGGGACCTTTGAGGCCATTCGTCTCAATGACCCCAACATCAACTCGCTGTCTGCCTTTAAAACGGCAGTGAAGAATCTACAGTGGATTGCCGGGGGCACCTTCACACCCTCAGCTCTCAAGTACGCCTATGATCACCTCATCAGGCATGGCAAGAGAGCCAAGGCCAAAGTTTCAGTGGTGGTGATCACAGACGGCCGCTATGACCCACGAGACAACGAGAATCTGCTCCAGTACCTCTGCATCAACAACGTGGTGGTGAATGCCATCGGGGTTGGCGATATGTTTGAAAAGGAGCAAGATGACGAGATCCTGGAGTCGATCGCGTGCAACGACAACAATCGTGTCACTGGGATGAAGCGCTATGTTGACTTGGTTGCTGATGACTTCATTGAGAAGATGGAGACTGTGCTCTGTCCTGGTAAGCCTGTACCTGTACATACTGCAGGATGACAATTCTGCCCCCCTGAACATTTGTCTAATAGGGGTTCCAAAGCAGAAAAGTCAACATTTGAAAATATAAAACCCAATTCTCTACATTATGATTCCCTTAAACAATTTTGAACTTTCCCAGCGGCTGAATCAACTGGGTGTTCAGATGTAAACATGTGTATTACGTTTACATTCTAAGCCAGGTTATTTCTTGACTTTTGGTCTGGATGTCATGAGCTACCACATCTGACTGGCACCCGCTGGTTTAAAAGCCAGCATATGGAAGCAATTGGGCTTCGATGAAGTTAAACTGAAAGGGACCTGGACAAGAGCCACACAGAATGCAATCTTTGTCAGTTACACTTTATTTGGATAGTTAACCTACAAATGGTGTATAGAGTACTTGAAACATTTAAACAGTTTATTAGTTGACTTACAAAAAAAATCATGTTTATCTTTGTCTGCAAATATTTGTGTGTGAAAATTCACTACATATTCTCAGAATAATTTTGTTGAACTTGAACTACTCAGTCAACCTAGGCAGCATGGGTTGACTGAGTAGTTCAACTAAATTATTCTGAGAATATGTAGTGAATTGTATATACTCTACAGATAATCTGTTAAACATTTACAGAATTAAGTGAAACAGCTGAATTTTTAAATCTCAACTAATAAGCTGTGGATATGTTAAAAGACTATCCAAAGAAAGTGTTACCATTGTGTCTCAAATAACTAAAATATTTTGGGAAGGATAATGGAAGTAAATTCACGTTTACTTTAATTGAAGATCTTTAATTGTGCTATGTTTTAAATGTAGCAAGTTGTCACAGTTAGAAAAATAAAAATTAGCCCCCTTAATGAGAACCAAATCATGATGTTATTTCCATCTGTTGTCTAACTCACTGGTGCCCAACTTCTTCCCTTAAGGGAGCCATTATCCTATCATTAAGTAAACTGATGACCCCTAATTAAGTTACATATTTAATGGATATCTCATATTATATTTAATGCATACCATCAACAGTACATATTAACAGATAAACTTACAATTTAACCCAAAAAGTGAGTGTAATTCTGCAATGTCAGCGATTTGGATTAATTTTAGTTATTTATTTCCTGTGAATGCTGCATCAGAGATGAGTTTTCCTGATACTTGTAGTTGCTTTTTATACAATTCTCTGTCTGTATTATGTTTCTATTATTTTAAATCATAAAATTCAGTGTTGCCTGATGCTTGGCCATCATTCTAGTAGCTCTTCACACACTTCTCTAATGTTAAGCTGAGAGGGAAGGCTCTGTGAATATAGCTTATATTCAGGTCTTAACTGTGCCTTTATCTTGTGATGAACTTTAAAATAACAATTTAATTTAGTTTTCTAAACAGAAATGAATGAAATACTGAGATGCAGGCCTACTGTGCTTAAAATCAAGAGGGCCTCATGATCCCTTTGAAACTTTGGTGACCTCTAAGTTGGGAACCAGTCTAACCCATATCCATGTGATTTTCCTTTCAGATCCTGTCATTGTGTGCCCTGATCTCCCCTGTAAACGTGGTAGGTGTTATTAACGGCTCGATGATTTGTTTAATGGTATTCTGCCGTGCAGCTCAGTGAGCAATTTGTTTTCTTTCATAACAGACCTTGATGTAGCTCCGTGCATCCAGCGGCCTGTGGATTTGGTATTTCTACTGGATGGCTCAATGCGGCTCGGGTCGGACAACTTCCGGCATGTCCGTGAATTCATCCAGAAGACGGTAGACAGGCTCACACTGGCCCAGAAAAATAATGATACTATGCGAGCCCGCTTGGCACTCGTAGAGTTCGGCAAGGAGAACGAGAACCACTTAGCCTTTGGTCTCACACACGACCCCGCTGTCATCGCCGACGGCTTGGCACGCTTGCCTTATCTGGATACTTCTTCAAGCGTAGGGCCTGCCATCTTCCACACCATCGACAACATCTTGGGTAAAGGAAATGCTCGCAAGACCAGACGCATCGCAGAGATTCAATTTGTTTTCCTTACAGACGGCAACACTGACACCACAAACCTAGATGAGGCGGTTAGTGCCATGCGCGGGGCACAGGTCGTCTCCACAGTGGTAGCTACAAGAGGTGAAGTTGACCAAAGTGTTCTGATGAAGCTGACTATGGAGGAGCCGCATGCCATCTTTAAAGGAAAAGACTTTTTGGAAATGTCTCAGTCCAGCTTGTTTGACCGTTTCATCCGGTGGGTGTGTTAAAGAGAGACCACATGGATGTGAACATCATACTGGTGCTATTGCTGTTAATCTGGCATTTTAAACATGAGATACAGTTTACTATGAATCTACTCTGCGCTGTACAACTTGCAAATCACATCACAGCAGTGTGCTTTACATTTGTCAGGAAAACTGTATTCATCTTTAATATTTTGTCAAACAAAAAACGAGCATTCATCATGAACCATTAAGCTTTGAGATAATAAACCTGCAGTTTATTGGACATGGCAGCACTGTCGTCTGTACAACGTCAAAAAGGTGATTTAAAGCACTTACTGTGTGCAACATTACTGAAAACAATCACAGAATGAGAACAAAATATTTATCAACATTACAGTAATTTTGACATTTAAAGCCACAGTTGGTACCTTATATAAATAACTTTTTGTTATCCTGCCTCTTGCTAGATTCTACAGTGGTTCACTAAAAACAACCAATCAGCACAGAGGAGTCTCTAACGCAGCTGTCAATCACTGCTCGTGAACTGTGGTCAAGCTGTCAAACTAGGCAGCGCTGATTAAATATGGAGGAAGGTACTGTTACTGCATTGCCTATTTATCACCCAAAATGCTTTAACAAATGCTTTAACAAACAAATTTTAGTGTACTGTTTAGCTGTAAAATGAGAGTTCTGCTCTGGTTGGTGGGTGGTGTTTTTTTCCGGCTCAACTGTTTGCAACATGGCAGCAGGTTCACAAACTTTCTCTGCAGTAATGCCATTAGAAGCAGAAGGAGTTGAGCGTTATCTATTGAATTGGCATATTAGGATGTCCATAGTAAAACATCACAATGGAGGATGACATCGATGGTTCTGTAAGTTATTAATAACTTACTCAGGACGTCGCTTTGTCACTTTTTCACATGTCTACCAGAACCCCTGATATTTATACATTCATGAGTAAAAAAAAACAAAAAAAGAATTTAAATAAAAAAATCAGTCGGTCCAGTGGATGACAGCAGATATTGATCAGTGATGGTGGCAAATCTTCTAGATGGCGGCGACAAACTCGGTTGCTAATAAAGGTACCAGTTAGCCAATCTGGCAGCCAACAGTTCATATGGTAGATAAATCAGAATTTTTGCTCTAAGCATGAAGTCAATGCTATAATCACCACCGCAGTGTTGGTGTGGACGGACGGACGAACCGATTGGGGGGAGGGTTAGTATGACGATAGCATTGGCCATCAGCCCAACCCTAGCTACAAGGCAGACTAGGCAGAGGAGTGTCTTTTTTTCCACAGATTATTTTTCTCATTTCGCGCTTTATGAAAGTTAACAACTACAGCTCTAAAGGACCAGTGTGTAGGATTTACTGGCATCTAGTGGTGAGGCAGCACATTGCAACCAACTGAATACCCCTCCCCTCACCCCTTACTTTTTAAAGCATCTAGTACAACCTACAATGACCTAACATAAAAATGTGAAAGACCCCCTCTAGAGCCAGTGTTTGGTTTGTCCATTCTGGGCTACTGTAGAAACAGTAAGAATAAACAGCAACATTTCTTAATTCATGTCATTATAAACTAATGGAAACATAGTTATGAATATTATATTTAATTTCTGCCCATAGACGCCCCAAAGTCCTACATACTGGACCCTTCAGACAAAAAAAATCTAAATCCCTTAATGTACAGTATTTGCATGAGTGTTTGTGAATTCCTCGATACAGTTCTGGAGTAAACGTTATCTAAGTCAAACACCGCTCTGTGCAGTATGTATGCAGTTACTCAGTATCACCAGTTAAGAGTATCAGTGGTCCCCAAGTGGGAGGCAGGACAATGGACAGCTGAATTGGTTTGGTCTGGCTGAGCTGAATGATTGCATTCTTCTTGATTCTCTGCATGTCCACTGCAGACACTCCCATTGCCTCCCTTCTTACATCATGTCCAGCTGCACAGGAAGAGGAAAAAAATGTAAGACTGGAGAGTTTACATAAAAGGTCTCAATAGGCCATGCTGCAAAAATACAGGAAATGGTCTTAAGATGAGTTTGGGGCACTTTAGTTAAATATTTAAACCTAGAAAAGGCCACGGAATTAAAAAAAAAAACAAGAGAGAGAAACACTTGCCAAGTCATCAACATCTCCAGTATCTTCAGCTGGCGGTGCAGCCACCTCTTCTTTCTTCTCCTCAGTAACCAGAAACTGAGGACGAAAGCAGCTTCAGTTAGTAGAGTGCACTCATTTCAAATGTGTAAACAGTCATTGTTACCTTAACAGCTCACAATGGTTTAAATAAGGGAGTCACCTGATTAGCTTCACTTTTGGACACGGTGCTTCCTTCAACCTCATCCTTACTGATCAGAGTTATTACATCTGTCAATCAAACAGCAGGAATTTAGTCTAAGAACATCAAACTCCTTTCAGCAGACTTGTGATTCAGGCCGCAGCGCATTTTTAAGCACCTACTTTTGTATTATTTACTTATTTTGCACTCAAGACATTATGTAGAAATTTATTCCCATCTCAAGGGAGGAATGATTTGAGAGAAATCCTGCAGCCTTGAGTAAGGAGGCTTATCATACCTTGAACAAGCAGGTCCCAGAAGTCCTCCAGCCCTCTGTTTGGGATGCTTCTTTTCAGGGACTGGAGGTAGTCGTTGTACAGACTGGCATCCCCCAGCTGAATTACGAAAGATATTAGACAGTCAAAATCCATTTATGAGTCTCCTAAAAGCTCACACCTACATGCAGACACATGAGCACATACTCACACAAGAACTGGCCTCGGTTCAAGTCGCAAGAAATGAAACAGACTCATCGTAATCTTCTCAAGTTGACTCATAATCTCCATAGCAAAAGCAAAACTATGTGTTCTAATATGTCAAGATTCTTTCTTCACACAGACTCTTGTACAAGCAACCCTGCACATCATCATGCATTTTCCCCAAACAGAAGACAGTGAATGTTTATTTACCTTGACGGACTGCTCTCTAAAAGCCTGGATACAGGTGATGCTTTTCATGTAGTAGTGTGTGTTCTTGTTGCTAAGCAACTGCTCTATCCTGTGAGTCAGTTGCTGACAGACTGGGAAGGACACAGGGGTCACCACAACCAAACAAAGAGACAAACACAATTACAAGTGCTGAACATGAGACATGATGGTTTATAACGCAGACAGAAAAAATGTTTATCGGGCCAACTCGCCAGAAAAAAAAAAAAAACTGGACCTCACCCTCTCCGAATGGAAGACTCTTTTTCTTGATCAGAGTGCGGAAGTCTCTGGCTGGATCCACACTTCCCACCTGGTGGAGTGTTTAAAATTAGAGAGGAGTGAAGTGAAATGGAAATTTTAAAGTACGCCTGGTCGAACAAGCGGTGAAGCACTTTATTTGGAATGGCTGATATTTATAAAAAGTGGTTATCTATCTAGGATTATTATGCAATCCAGCTCCCCTGATTCTCACCGAAGTAACAGAGCCCTCGGCAATGTCAGCCAGGCTATACTCCTCCTCCTCCTCGTCTCCTTTTGCCTTCTTGGCATCTGGCTCCTCTGAGCTGTAAATGGCAACAGAGGTCACTTAGAATACTGAAAATAGTTTTATAATCAGTAGAAGCTCCACACAGACACTTACAAAACACTGCTGTAAAAAAAAGTCACAAATCACATACAAAATTCTTTTACACAATCTTCTACATGAATATTCTGTACAGCACAACTGCATGACAAACAATCCGGTGTAAGACTTTCAAAGACCCACCACCACACTGAATCGAACTTACTCTTTGCCAAAAATCTGAGCACTAGTCTTAGGCTTCTTTTTCTTCTCCACTTCTGTGAGAGGAAATTTCCTCTTCATCTCTTCTAGCTGAGCCTGGCAACGTTCAGTAATGACCTGAGGGCACTCAAGAGCCGCCTTCAACCATGGCTCCATGGGTGGAAGAGGGGTGCCTGGGCTCACTGCCCGATGGTGCAGACACTGAAAGAAAGGTGGAGTAGGGGGAGGTGACACAGACAGTGAGTGGGGAAGAAACAATCCGGGTTGAATATTAACAGCCTCTAGCTGATGAAATCATTTTTTGGTGACCTGAAAAGATGACACCCATCTCCTTTAAAACTTTACCATCTGCCTCAACTCAAAATAAGACAAAGAAGTACTGTATCTCTTAACTGCAGTACCTGGAAGTGCCTCTGGAAGGCAGGGTTGGGAATGTGGTGGACCTTGAATATGTCCTTTTGTTCGTCATTATCGTCCTTCTCCACCAACATCATGGAGTCAATGAGAGAGTCCACAGCAGACAGCTGGGTGTCTACAGGAACCACAACACACACGAGTCCATGCCTCCATCATTTAGTGAAGTCTTCAAACTTATTTTTCTCTTTAAAAATACACACACTGCTGCATTCACATGGAATCAGGTAGACGCGGGGTTCTTACTGACATTACAAAATGACATTCAAGGACATCCAAGTACTTTTTTAAGCATTTTCAAAGAGTTCACTCAAAAGGAATAACTCATTTCAAATTAGAATGTATATTAAACATTAATACATGATGTGATCAATGCCTCTCTTTTACTTCACTCTTTTAGGCATAACTGTATAAAATCCTCCACAAAACGTTTAAATGGCAGAGAGCTATGGTGCTTATACTAACACAGTGCACCACTTGAGAAAGCGCCGCCATCGAGAAGGTGATGTGTCAGAATTTAATAAAGAAGAAGATGAGCGATTTCTGAGTCTTAGCAATTTAGTTATAATGACTTGAAATACTTTGGTGATAATACAAGACAGTGTTATGTGGTTCATGTGAATTTCAAGGACACTTTAAGCACTTGTTAAAAAAGGGACTATTTTCTAGGTATTCCCGTATTTGATTTTTTCCCTCAAAACTCAGGTACTTTAAGCACTTTCAAAAATCTTGTGCGAACCCTGGGTGGACAGTAGACAGACAACACCTTCTGGACAGCACAGGAACGCAAACAAAGTCTGATGGACAGGACGGCAAAACGAAACAGGCACAACGACATGTTGCTGTGGTGATGTGTTGTTGGACTGGCATTAAATCTATTAAATAAAATTATTTTGTGTCTATTATTTTATGCAATTATTCTAATAATGCATGTACAAAATGTGGCTTTCTCAACCTAAAATTAATGTCAAATTCCCTCCAAAATGCAAGGGCATTCACTCACTTCAAAAACGGACAATGAAAGGAGAATTGCACTTGTTTATGTTTGTCTGAAAAATAAATTACTAGCTTGTCATTCCATATCGCCCATGTTTTCTCCTTGTGTGAGGTAGCTACATAACATCTGGTTGTAAACACTAAAATAGTATTCGGTTTGCGGTCTGCCTGAATCCATGTTAAGCAGCATTAGTGAAGTGAGCTGCAGTGACAGCCAGCATCAGACTGTAGTTCTCCACCTGTGTCACATATATAAACCAGTTATGTAAGAGCAGTGGCAGTTAAGCACTACAGCAACTTTCTGCACTTAGAGGGGGGGCAAAAATGCCATGTTCACACCTGCAGGTCAAAACACTGTTGCTCCTGCAGTGATAATGAATGGAACGCTCCCTCTTGTGGAGAATCTGCAGTCAGTTAAACATGAGTGAGTGAGTTTGCAAGTTTAGCTAAAAATCAGTTCTATGAGGAGTTTTTTACCTGATGGTGTGATCTTTTTGTTGTTTTCAAGAGAAGGAAATGTGAACTGTCTGAGGTCTTCCATAAACGGCAGCTGGACGTAGATCAGACACTGTTTGAGGATAGAGACAGACCGTTAGCTCTGTGCAATTTAGTAGATAATATACTTAAAGGAATAGTTTGGATATTTTGAAGTGGGGTTGTTTGAGGTACTTATTCATAGTTGGTGTATTACCTACAGTCTGCACGCTCCCAGTTTGGAGAAGCAGACAGGAGTACCAACATAAAAGTTTTGCAATGTGGACAGAGGCAGTTTAAATATATGCTACATTAAGCACATTTTTGTTGCTTTACCTTGACGTCAGACATCCCTTTCAAACAGGGAACTGAAGCCGCTACCTATGCTCTCTTCGATGCCACCAGACTTCTTAAAAAAACAGTAATTTTAATTTGGAGAACAAAGGGGTTGCTAATCCACCACTGCCTCGATCTATTAGTTTGTTTGTGTTTTAAAGAGTTAGTTTGGATTTACCAAAGTCACACAAACAAACTAAACAATCGAGGCAGTGATGACCAACAATACCCGTGTTCCGAAAGTTAAAATCAATGTTTTTGTCAAAGGATTCTTAAAATAGTGTACATTTAAACTGCAATTGTTTTTTTTTTAGGTGGCTAAAATACATTTTGCTGCTGCCCCTGTTCACAGCAGTACATCGCTTGGATTCTATGGGAGTGCTCCTGTCTGCTTCTCCAAACTTGCGTGCCGACTGCACTCCACTTCAGGTAATGCACTGATTATAGTCAAGTTCTTCCTACAGCCCCACTTCAAAAAGTCCGCATTATCCCTTTAAATAGCATGTTTGGAGTCTGTGATCTCACCTCATAGCCTGGCTTGATGCACGGAAAGGCTGCTCCTA
This sequence comes from Epinephelus moara, assembly GCF_006386435.1. Lineage (NCBI taxonomy): Eukaryota > Metazoa > Chordata > Actinopteri > Perciformes > Serranidae > Epinephelus > Epinephelus moara. The sequence continues at coordinate 23,314,777 of NC_065512.1, forward strand.
CTTGAGGGTTGCTGCGCCGGTCATAGGTGTAACGCACAATGGCCACCATGTTGAGTTCATCCAGCGCTCTGATGAGAGCAGACATCGCAACTGCTGCATGCTGCTCCGACAGAGGAGCAAAAACAGAAACAGTCAGTGTCAAAATATAGTCACCAGCAATGTGGCAGGTCTCTCCATGCTCACCTCATCGTCCTTGCCAGAAAACATCTTAACAACTTGACTCCCCATGAACTGATGGCGTTGTACCTGCAGGCAGATGGTAAAAATAAACAAATAAAATAACTTGCTAAAAAATGTACTTGATCTGAGATTTGTTTTTGATGTCATTAAATCACACCAGCATAAAAAGTATAATACCATGTTTTGTTTGGTGAAGCCGAGAACCGCAAAGCACTTCCCATCATGCTTGTATTTCATCTGGTCTTGATCCACTTTGGAGAAGGGAACAATATCACTTCCATAACGGAAACCTGTGGACAGAAAAGAAGCAAGTTTTTATAGTGCTATTAAATGGTAAGTACAACATTAAGTCATCAAATTTCAAACAACTTTCTCACCTTGGATGGTATCATCCTTCTGCACCTCCGTCTCATTGTCATCATCCAGACAGTAGACGGTCTCTCTCTGCACGTCGTCTTTCCGATTGGTTTGAGCGTCAACTGTTGTCCATGTTTTCTTCAATCTCTCTTCTGTCACCTGGAATACACAGCGAGTGGTATTAAAACATGAGAAAACCTTTGTGTGACTGACGAGCTCATATCTGTGTATTTACATGACACTATAGTAAAGTGAAAGCATTTTGAAGGATACCTTTCACATACAGTGAGTGAATGAACAAAACATGGATAACTGTCACATATTTACAATACTCAGGCAACTAGTACATCACTACTAAGCAATGTAACTTTAAATTAAAAGATACATACTGGGGAAAAACTGATTTACTTTTAAGTAAACAAATAAAAAATGACAAACATCTTGACTAAAATTCTAAATTACATTATTTGCAGTAACCAATGAGCAAAATGCATTTTTGCCACAAGGTGTCATGAATCGACCAGATTAAAGAACAATAACTATAAAGTAGACCGTAGAAAAGTAACTGCAGAGTGACATGATTACATGTGGAACAGCACTTTTTTAGACATGACAGAATTCAGCATCTCATCATTCAGTTTAATTGTGTAATAAGCATGTAGAGTACTGGTTCTCAAACTATGGTACGTGTAGCACTAGTGGAAGGCGAGCTCCCTCTAGTGGTACAAAGTATTCATTTATATTTTAATTAATTCAAATATATACACCGATCAGCCAAAACATTAAAACCACTGGTGGGTGAAGTGAATAACATTGATCATCTCAATGCAATGTTCTGCTGGGAAACTTAAGGCCCTGGCATTCATGTGGATGCCACTTGACGTGCTCCACCAACCCAAACCGTTACGGACAAGTGATCCCTCACAGCTACGGCACTCCTTAATGGCAGTGGCTGCCCCAGCAGGACAATGCACCAAATGCCAAATCACAAAAACTGTTCAGAAATTGCCTGAGGCCCAAAGAACTCAAGGTGTCGACCTGGCCCCCCCCCAATATCCGAATCTGATCGAGCATCTGTGGGGCGAGCGGGTACCCCACCTCAAGACCAACAGGTCTCAAACACCACAGGACACCCCCCAGAAGTCCTGTACCTCGACATGTCAGAGCCAAGTTCATTCCAAGGAGACGCCACTATCGGAGGTACCTCTGGGGTACTGGCATGTCCTTGAAGAATCTGGGGAATATGTAGGCCAGGTCGACAACTTGAAGTCTCCACAGCACCTGATGAAGCACTGGCCCTTGACTAAAAGTTACCAGATGATGTCTAATTTCATGACGCTACTTTGCATTTGTTGTGATTGCACATCAGTGTAAACATTCAAACGTAGCTGAAATAGATTCAACGTAAAAATCCTCAGTAAAACATTTAAATGCCATGAGAGCTGTGGCACCTATACTATAGTGCACCACTTTCTCACACTTCCAATCCAGAGAGCAAGAGCGTCATGTAATCTTAGAAACTTGCTAAAACTGAACTCCCACAGCAAGCTGCGTCTCCTCTCCTCCTGCCTGCCCCACACCTGCTGCACGGAGAAGGGAGGAGTGAGGGGGAGAGACCCTGCACTGATGGCAGGAGAGTCATGGTCATGTACAGTCAACGATATATGTTCTTCTGATTAGCATTAAACCTGCCTCCTGCGTTTACAGTTAGTACTTTATCAGGGTTATTCCAGTGCACTGCAGAGTCAACTCACTGCTTTGTATCCAACAATTCGGATAGACAGACAGCTGCCGATGGTCAGCTGACAGGGCCAGGCCATGGGTCTCCTTTCGATACGCTTGAACATGCACAGCTGCTCAAGTGCATTCCTACAGCAGGAGTGAAGCGCATGGAAAGCCAAGTCAAATGACATCATTCAATAGGAGCATTAACTTCTTTTATATGTAAAAGGACTCGTGTGGCTCAGAGAGGAAAACATATGTGAAGAAAGAAAACTAAATATCCTGTGTTTAATACGAGCCCACCAACCGGAAGGAGTAAATTTCATCCAGGCCGTCCTCCTCATCCAGGCTTAGCATGATGTGTTTCACCATGTCCAGGCCACTCTTCTGTTCCCTGGACAGACCTTTGCCTGTGCCGGGGTGACCAGGGCCTCTTCCATCCGCATCTCCACCACCCTCTTCATCGTCCTCCGCAGGGAAAGGCAAACTGAGAATATATGTAGCAGCATGCCACCAAAAATACCAATTATTAGCTACATCTAGTACCTCCCACAGTTAGCCTGATATCGATGCTGCACAGTGGTGGTCCTGGATGTTCTAGTCAAGCTCTCCTTTTGATACACTCTAACAATAATTAAATGGCTGCCATTTGCTTGTCCATAAACCACTGAACGGTTTAGGTCCAAGATATTTGTCAAATCCCCTGACCTAATATGAACCCTGCAGACCTCTCAAGTCAGCTGGCTCTGGATTACTGGGTATTCCCAGAGTAAAAACTAAACATGATGAAGCTGTTTAGCTGCTACGCAGCTCAAATGTGGAATAAAATGCCAGCAGCGCTAAGACTTGAGACAGTGTTGAGCACTTTCAAATATAAAATGAGGACCTATCTTTTAACCACTGCTTTTAATTAATTCTTTAAACAGACTTTTGTTTGCTTTATTATTTTTCAATCTGTGTGCTTTTAATTGTATGTTCTATTGTTTTACTCTGTTTGCGTCTGCCCATTTGCCTTTGTTTCTACTCTATGTGCCTCTGAATGCTTGCTTTTATTGTTTATTGTGCTTTTACCTGTGTAAACTACAAAGCACTTTGGGTTGTCTTTGAGTATGAAATGTGCTATATAACTAGATTAACCTTGCCATTTATTACAAGAGATACTGACGCACACCAATGCATTACTGTTCTCATCATTATGTAACCTCACTGGGAACATTTGTGGGGATTAGTATATTATATTTGCTTTGAAATGACATTTTGTGAATGTGTCTGAATCTTACAAGAACTGCAGGGTGATGCCAGCTTGTTTCAGGTTTTCAATGATAACGTCCAGCTGCTCTGAGCTGACCTGAGTGCTGAGGTCGGTCAGGAGGGCAATGTTGAGGCGATCACATTTCTTCCCCCTGGAAATAAACCCCAAATATTATGTTACATCACTGAAAAAACAATAATTCAATCTGCAAAATTAACACTTAAATGCATGTACATCCGGTTTTTTTTGTTTATGAATCATGAGAATCATGTATGAGATCCAGGAAGCTTCGTACTTTGTTTCTGTCTGAAGGAGATCCATGCACACAACAAGAGCATCCAGCCCTGTTGAACAGGAGTTAAGGAGGTAACAGACTTTTTAAAAACTGTTTCGATATACTGACAGTAGTAAGATGCAGATCATCTGTCACAAAAACGACCGATCAGAGCTGAGGAGTCTCTGACACTGCTGGTGAACAGCGGTCAAACTAGGCAGCGCTAACTGAATATGAATCAAGATTCTGTTACTGCATTGCCTGTTTCTCGCCTCAAATGTTTTCAGAAACATACTTTAGTGCACTGTTTAGCTGCAAGATAAGAAAGTTGCTTCATTTTGGCTCAACTATTTTCAACATCGCAGCCGGGTCACAAACTTTCTGATTTAACAGCGAAACAGTTCACTAAAATATGTGTCTGAAAACATTTAATCTGAGAGATAGGCAATGAAGAATCTTGATTCATATTTGAGCAGCGGTGTGTTCGACAGTCTTACTGCAGTTCATGAGCTGTGACTGACCCCACTGATGGCTGGTCTCTCTGAAATGATCTGTGATTGGCCAAAGTCTTCAGACATTGGCTAGATTTTCTAAAGCCTGAAAAGAGGGCCAAGTGGAAATGCAGAATTCTAGTGTTTTCTCAGACATCCTGAATTACAATATGCTCAAACTTTATTACAGGGTTTCCACACACTTTCATCATCATCACCCCCACCACTCCAGGCCAAGCACCAAACCTGGGGTGACAGAGCCTTCTCCATAGCTGCCCCCTCCCTCTGGAACACTCTCCCCAAACACATTTGAGACTGCACTGACCTGTCCCAGTTCAAATGTGTGAATGATGTTGTGTGTATCTTATTGTAGTCTATTTTGTTATCCTTTTTAAGCAATGTAATGTGTCTTTGAGTACCTTGAAAAGCACTCTATAAATAAAATGTATTATTATTATTTTTATTATTATCATTATTATTGTCAGCTTTTCCATGACTTTCCAAGGACCCTCAGTAAAATTTAACAACCATTCACAACATACAAAATGAACACAACTGTATGGTATACTTTACGCCAATGTTAATTATTGTCTAAAAATCAAACAGCAACCTTTTCTAGTCTCTAATAACTGGTTTTATGTGTGACATTATGTGGAACGTTACGCAAAGAAGATTACTGTAACAATTAATTTCAATACACACAAAAAAACTCCATGATTTTTACTAATTCCATGACTTTTCCAGACCTGGAAAATGAGTTTGAAATTTTGTGACTTTCCCAGGTTTTCCATGTCCATGAAAACCCTGTTATCGTGAGATTTCTGCTCAGTTATGCCAAAATTACACTACCTGCCCTAGCTTTCATTGATAAACTAAAGTATCAAGCAAAAGGATACAATCAGCCTGCTGACTCTCTGGATGGATCTGATTTGCTATTTCCTCCAGAAGCTCAAAGTCGGGGATCATAAGATTACGATGCACGGTGATGTTCTGGTACTGGTCATCCTGGTCCAGTGGGTTCTTCGTGGAGTCTGTGCCAAACAGGACTAAAGCCAGCTCATCCTTGCTCTCTGAAAAGACCTGTCGAGGGCATTTTCAGTGTTTAATTAGGATGACAAAGAGCCTTAAAGTAGATTTAGTATCTTATTTTTGAAAGTGTGTGGGAGAAATGTACCTGCCGCTGGACAAACTTCTGGATGACTTTTTTGGCCAGTTCAAAGGGGGGCTCTTCACCCGGGGCAGAGTTGGACATGGAGAACCCCACATCCATACACAACACCAGTGCTGACTACAGGAAACAAACAACACAAGAAGACATTCTTATTTTTTAAAGTGCATTATTTTGGTCAGCAAATTGTTCTCACGCTGTTAAAACCACCACACATATATTGCTTTATATACAATCAATGGGGGGCGTGACAGCGTTAGCTTCAACATGTCTCAACATGTCGCCAACATTTAACGTCTGAAGCTCGATGACGGAGAATAATTTGTTTCTAACGTTTGGACACCGCCCGTTAAACACGGCGAACACTATCTAACAAAGCTGGTCACCACATTTAATTACATTATCTTAAAAAAATGAACAAAGTAACTTACTTTGGAACCTGCCATTTTCTGTTTTTCCCTCTTTCAAAGGTTGTGTGTCACACTGTTATGGCTCCGGACAGAAACTGTGAACCGCAGGAACAACGTAGTTCCTGGTTCCGGTGATAATTGTTCCGCAGTTCTTCGAGAGCGTCACAGGAGCTGTTGTTATTGTCTGCACACTGTATTAGCTATACACCTGTTTACCGAAACATACCGCGCCTGTATCAAGCTGTAATGATGTCATTCGTGGTGTCTTCGTGCTTGAGACGCGTCATTCAGTGCAGTGAAATGTGGCGAACAGATGTAGGTCAAACGCCCTCCAGCGTTTCATATGGCACTGTGCACATTATGATGGGTGTGTGAGTGGTTTGAGCTCTTATGCAAATCGACTGGCAGCTCATTTCACGGCTGCGGCCAGGAATTCATAAATATTGAGGTCAAATTAAAATAATGCTGAATAAATACATACAAAATGTATAAACACAACTAATAGAAATTAGTGAATTAATATGTAATCAGACATATTGATAAACATACAAACCACTCAAAGTCACCCAAAGCACTCATTCCCCACTAAAATGTCAAATGTTTAATTAATGTGATTTTTTAATATTCTGTTTATTCATTTTGATTATATTACATCAGAGGCAGTTCTAGGGTCTGGGGGATACTCCCTTGAGGGATGTTTATTTTATTAACAAGATTTATTTCAATGCTTTTCTTCTAAAGCTCTCTGACATCTTATTTAGCATCAGAAACTTTTTTTGTTGTTAATTTATTTTCCAGATTAATTATGAATTGTGTAGTAGAGTAGAAACAGAATACTTTGCAACTGCTATCATTAATAATTAGATAATTTTGAGGTGCTTGTACTTGAGTATGTCCATTTTATGCTACCCACTACATTCGTCTGCTTTGTTACACTGAAAACTTAGATTGATAATGATTCATAAATATAATCAACCAATAAATGATGATGTATGGTTATTGATTTAACCACCCAGCTGTATATAAAGCATTTAAAATGACACATATACCAAGTGATGATGGGTGTCCTCCCTATTTTCCACACAATTTAACAAAATGTGCAGCTTGAACGACACAGAGGACCCAAAACTTGTGTTTTTGATCAACAAAATATTATTTTTGAGGGCACACATTATTAAATCCAAGGATTTTTAAAAATGTTATTAGGCCTAATCTTTTTTTTTTAAATATATATACAGCCTATTTATATCCAGGGCAACTCATAAAACATTCAGGGCTGAAGCCTCAGATATCCAGGGCTAACAACGCCACTGTATTACACATTTTATTTCCCTACATAAAGGTCAACATGCTGTTTTAAAACCTTCTCTACACTTAATACGAAATACTTAAATCCCAAGTTTCCAGAGAAATTACTAAGGAAGGACACGATCTTATTGTCATCAGTCATACAGTACCCTGGCACATTTGTGTGGTTCTGACCCAAAGATCATGTCCTGTACCTTACCTTAAAATGTTTTAACATAATTTTATCTCAAGCAGACGGTAAAACAGGCCAGTACAAGTTATGTGTGTAGACCCTGACACTGATGCTGTCTAATATAGTGTTTTGGGGCATATGGATTTTCATCAGTGAGCATCAGTGTGTGACACCAGGGTGCCAATAATCAGATCCAAAGCACCCAATGCCCAGAAAGCCATCTGCATTTGTGTGCACCATGCAGGGATTGATCCCAACCTGTTTGTCTAAGACATTAAAAGCCACACAGAAATCAGTGACCTGCTAGTTTTCTTTTTCACAACGTAGATTTAAAAATGTTCAAGTAACTGTGATGTAATGACACAACGTTTTATTTCATTTGTGTAATTCTTTACTTTGCATTGTGTGGTTTCACAACATGTAACGTGGAATACAGACTCCATCCACACCCACTGATCCATGTCTTTACCTGCATGAAAGCAAAACTGAATTACTCAGCCCAGCTAGGTCTGTCATAAACATTTGAATCCCCAAATATTTAAACCATCTGATCTAACCAAACCAACCCTGTCAGTCATGATCGCTGTTTGCAATACATGTACTTCAAAGTGCCAGAGTATAAAACACCTAGCTACGACAATTTCAAGAAGTGTACGAGACTTAAATATTTAAAATAAATTAAATCATTAAAATCATGTGTGGAAATGTAACAGGCAGGTGGAAAATTACGGTGAGTGCATTTTACTCGTGTGTGGAATAAAATTGAGAAGATAACACAAGTAGTTTAAGATCACAAGCATCTGTGTTGTTGGTGCCTTATATATAGGAAAAAATGACAATGAAAAACGACTTCACTAAAGAAATGTCTGGTTTGTCAGCTTGTCCTGACCATGGCTTCAAATCACGGCTGCATTAACCTGCTTTGGGCCCCTATTGATCTCTCTTCCTCCGTCCCTCTGTACATTGTTTATGTACTCTACATCTAAATGTACACATTAAGTACAGAGCACACAGCAGCAACACCTCACAGCTTAATCATAATCAGCCTACACACCAACAAGGAGCCTACTCATGCTGAGGGACTTCTTGAAGGAATCTTTTTGAGGAATACGCACCATGTGAGCACAATATCATCAGGAGCCATACTGGTATTAAAAGATAAGGCTGGTGATATTCTATATTTTTCTTACTGTCAACAAAACCCATAAAAAGACCAAAGTCAGTACTGGATTTTTCTTTCTACCAAGTGCATCCTATTTATCCAAAGCTTAACGTAGCTTATTCTTCTGAGACACACTTTCATTGTTCTCAAGAAATTATTAAAAACACATCAATGAGCCACAGTGTTGGTTGGTTGACTATGTGGAAAATATAAAGTAATGCCATCCTTATCTTTTAAAGGGCAGGTCCTTTATTATTATTAGCACTTCTAAAAATAATTTCCCACCTGACCTGATGCAGGTTTTTTCAGGATGACGTTCCTACAAATAAACCTTCCAGCCCATCTATTATGCCTCTTCATCACGAAACCAAGCTGTCTTTGAGAATTGTGTGTCATTGATCTTCCAAATTAGCAACATTTCTCTAACCCCCTGACTGGCATGATGGAAGCTAAGCGATGTACTTCTGCTGATATCCACTACCTTAGTTTGGGAGCAAAAGTCATACAATATCAAACAAACTAACCGATCGAGGCAGCAGTAGGCGAGCAACTCCTGTGTTCTGTGAGGAAAAATGACTGTTTTAGTGAAAGGAGTCTATGGTTTTGTAGAGAGCATTATAACACTACAAGCCCACTTCAAAAAATCCAAACTAACCTTTAAGTTATTATTATTATTATCAGCGCTTTAGGGCTGCATTCACACCAAGCGTGTTGCAGTGATCAGCTGCAGAGTTGTGTGGCGGTGTGGGAGTGTCACTTCTGTGGGGGATGGAGGACGGAGACAAAGCCAATCTCCCCATCTAGGCAACGGAGTAGATTATTTGCCTTCCGTATTTTTTTTAATCTTGGCTTAAAAGTTGTGTAGAATTCCTTTTGATTATCATTACTGTGGTATCTTTACTGCACAAAAGATAGACGGATGTGCACACACTCTCTGAAATGACCTGTGATTGGCCAAAGTCTCTAGATATGGGCTAGATTTTCTAAAGTCTGAAAAGAGGGCCGAGCGGACATGCAAAAGTCTAGTGGTCTCTCAGACACCACACAAAAAAAGCGAACACCGGATTTGATGTGAACACAGCCTAACCTGCATCACTTCTTTTTGCTAATGGCTGACTGTTTGTTTGCATTTGAAAAAAAACAAAAAGAATGCAGACCTACCCTTTAAAAAAGCTTTGAAAACTAGATGCTGACACTGAACCCTTTCACCAGACACTGCCCACCCTGAGGTGCTTCTTGTTATGGGCAATATTGTGCTAAATGGTGCATATTTCCAATCAAACCAGTAATTAATCAAATTCAAACAAAGTAACTGACACATCTGGAGCCCTCGGGGCAGTTTTCCAGTTGGTAATCCAGCCTTATATTCAACTTCACAGAGTGATTATGAAGACTTCACATACAAGACAGCCTTTGAAATGCATCCTGTTTCTAACATCTGTGCACAGCTCAGAACACACAAGTACATTTAATTACAGATATTTACAGATGAAGTGAAACTTGTTTTAACCTTCAGGCCTCCGACATCATGTGTGTATCCACAGCCAGTTTATCTAAGCTTTACTACAGGAGGCACCATGGCCTGCATATATCAAAAGATCTTTGAGTGGGATTCAGTGATTGGAGGATAACTCTAAAAACAAAAAACGTAAAAGTAAAAATTATCCAACATTACGACTCCCATGCTCAGAGGAATAATTCATAGTGATCTGGATCCAGTAATGCTTTATAAATTTTGTGGTAATAGTTCAGCATTTCAGGACAGAATAGGCAGTGTTTGATAAGTTGTCATTAACAGAAAAGTATAGTGAAACAGCTTCCAAGTACTTTCCTGTGACGGGCTTAAATGTTCTGGCACATTTTTCGAATCACTTTGACTCAGGCCTACACCCATATGTGCCATGGACCTCAGCGTCCCCTCGCTTCACACTGATGACGTCTGGGCGAGTTCACTGGGAGCCTTGCTCTGCAGAGTGCCAGAAACAGTATCAGAGTCAAGCAGCTCTACTATGCTATAGGGGGAACAGTCCTCCAGTCCCAGTTTCCCACAGGCCCAGCCGCAGAAGCCTTTCTCCAGGTCCCTCACAGCCTGCCACCACTCGCTGAAGGCCCAGGACACCTGCACCACGGCGGAGTACAGAGCCAGAGACAGCGCCATGGGCATGATGAGCATGGGGTAAAAGATGATGAGGAAGGGGCATATCGTAATCTTGTGCCAGAACGTCCGCTCCTCATTGTACACCAGGAAGACGTTGTACCAGGTGAGAGTGCCGTAGTAGAAGGACGTGATGAAGGAGAGGAGGAAAATCACGGGGGCGCAGGAGAGGCTCCATAAGACAACATGGGGTCCCTGGCACACACCGAAGCCGCAGGCGCGTTTAGAGCCTTCCCCCGCCTCGCACTCTGCGTCGAGACGTTCCTTCGACTTAGCCAGATCCCTGATTTCCTTCTCTGTCAATGTGAGGTGAATGTCCACCACCTGACCCTTCTTCTTCCCTCGGGTGATGGTGCCTGTCAGGGTCACGTAGCGGCTGTCTGGGGGAAGGCTCCATCCTCCTCCTGATGAGAGAAAAAACGAAATAAGACAATTATCAATATGGTAAACAACAAGCAAGAAAAAAACAAGCAAGAAATGTGGTATACTAAGGTTCATTCTTGATTTTTACTTAACATGCCCTCATACTCTTAGGTATCTGTTTCAGAGGGGACACAAGGGACACATTCCCATCAATATTTAGAGCATGTGCATAAATAAAAAGATGAAAGAAGTAGAGGGCTTTGACAAAACTAATGACATGTACAAAATAAATTAAGGCAAATAAGGCACAAATTGGTGCATAATAATTCACCAGAACTTGCCCATAATGACGACAAATCCTTCTTCAGTTTTGTTCACGTCATCAGTTTGCAAGATGTGAATTGCACGGTATATGCTGAACAAAAGACTTAACTTTCCTTCAGTAATAACAAGCGACATATGGCTTCCTGACATTAACACAATCTGACACCCCTCTCACCTTCGCCTGTAGGTGTGGAAAGGAATTTAGCTCCCTCCTCTGTGCTCCTCTCTGCTCCCTCCTCACTGCATTGGTCCTCTCCGGGCGCCCTCTCCATCTCAGAGCGGTAAACAATGATGGACTCCGGACGCGGGTCTTTCTTCTTCCTCCTCTTCCTCCTTATGGAGGGCCCCACTTCCCCATCGTCCACGTGGTTCCCTGATATGTCTGACCTCAAGGAGATCATCTGGGGACTGCCCTCTCCCTCGGTGTGAGACTCCTCGACCTGTGCCATGATCTCACCTGATCCAGTAACTCTTTTGACTTTTTTAGTATTTGATGGGTTATATATGGAGACTAATGGTGAAGTCCTGAGCAGCATAGACTGTGTCCATCCATTCTGTTTAAGTGTTTAATCTGAGGATTTCCTGCTGAATACAAAGTGATAAAGCACCCACACATATACACACAAACACAGAGAGAGAGAGACACACACACAGAGAGAGAGAGAGAGAGAGAGAGAGAGAGAGAAAAAGAGACATAAATATGCCTTGTTTTTACAGTCACAGTAAGAATGCACTCCTCCATGCACACTGATCCTGGCCTACATCCTGCACTCTCGCCTTTTCTGTGAGGATGACTAATAAAAAATCTACTAAATGTCACATTAGCATGAATCTATGCAGGCTTTATGCATCTGAACACACAGAGAACAAATCGCGTTAGATAGATGACAAACAAAGCCTGATAGATTTTTTCAAAAAGGGGGGTTGCCTCTGTTTTGCTTGACAGCGCAGCGATACTATCCGCTCATATGCTGCGAGCTCAGTGTATTAAAATCATTATATTTACATTTACAGACACAATTAAAGAAAAGCTACAAAATCCAATGATGGATTGAGGTGATTATCCTAAAGAATGCATCATTTGATAAGAGGGGGTGAAGGCGACAATGCAACCCATTCTTCACACAGCTGATCCCCTCCCATGTAAATCCCACCCATCCATGTCCGCTCTTTTGTCTACAAACGCCAGCCGGCGAACAACATGTACTTTAAATAGACCTGCAATTTAAACTGAGTCTTACCTTTAATAGGATGGACACGCACCGGGTAGATAAACTATACCGTGTACGGATGAATCACACTGAGACGATGCAGGAGTCCACACATCCCAGCGCTGTTTTTGTGCCGATACAGATGCGCTACGCAAAATGATTTCCAGAATAGCACTAAACCCGCCCCTCTAACCTCTGTCACACCCACACCAAGCCGACCCACTCATAATCCTCACTGCCGTCATGTGGGAGAATGATGGGGGGTGGGAGCACTTCAAAAGCACTGTTCAAGCACATCTGCCCACAGAGTAGGCAGTGGCGCCATATACAGTGGCGCCCACTGTAGGGGGGAAAAATTAGGACAATTCCAAGGGCCACTGAGTGACAGAGGCCTCAAAAAAATGAATACGAAATTATTAAACCATCATCAAAAATATATATTTTTTCAAATATAGTAATACAATTAATGATCTCTTTGTTTTTACTTGTTTTTGGCAGTAAAAGTTAAATATCCCTATAGAGGGAATCGCCTTGTTGTTTACAAATACTTAAGGGTAGAAAACCAGCAGAGTATATATATATCTGTATATCACATTTTCATGTCACTATATCACCGTTTAGACTAATCTGATGTTTGTAAAGTCTATAAACACAATGATTGAACAAACGTTACTATTTCTGTGTGCACGNTCTAGACATGGTGATTTCCCAAAACTGAATAAATACCACACATAGCAACACAAAACTGCTTTGCTGGCAGATGCTGCGGGACAAGAACCAAAGTTAAGGTGGCAAAAGTTCAAGTGGGGCATGCTGGATGGGTCCAACAAACACCGAATTTCACCCAAAAGAGCAGTGTTCATGTCCCATAAGATTATAAAGCCAAACCCTGCTCTTTTGTTGCATAAACCTGACCACATATTTTTGTTGCCTGAACCAAATCACATATTTTTGTTGCATAAACCAAACCACATATTTTTGTTGCATAAACCAAACCATATATTTTTGTTGCATAAACCCAACCATGTGCGCCAGTTGTTGAGGGGGAAAAAACACATCAATTCAAGTTGTTTAGCAACGTAGAGCATTTATTTTGAAACTGACTGTAAGTAAACAGTAAATTTCGAAACAGAAGTGTATTTCTGAAAGAAGAGACAATGCATGTAAGTCCATGACCTAATGTCGACATGTGACGAAATCGAGTGAGAATGTGCTGATGAAGTGGCCACGGCATATCTTTGTTGCTCCAACTTTGACTGAAAAATGTTTCCACCAGATTACATTGATTGTTTTTCTTGTTACTGGTCTCCAAACAGATCATGGCTCTGTCCAGCAGAGACTGAGATGCAGCTGCAAAACAGAGCAATGATCTGTTTGGAGACCAGTAACATGTAAAACCAACGCATATATTTGAATAAAAAAAAAACACATATCAGTGAGCAGTAAATAAGCATAATGGGTCAAAGTTGAAATAACAAAGATATGATGGGTTATAGCGTGATTTGCTGTGCCTGCCTCATTGACTCCAACAGAACTGACACAAAAGTCTGGCTCCTTGAAAGCTGTCACTGTTAGCATGACCTTTCCTTCTTTTACAGTTTCCTTGGTTTTAAGCAAGGAAAACATAGCCTAAATATATTTTTCTTGGTTTTAGGACTCATTCCTGGGGCACCTATTTTATATGTAGGGGGTCCCTGCTCCATCTTTCTTTCAGCTAAGGGGTCCTTGGACTGAACAATGTTTAACAACCTATTCCTGACTCCATATACATTTTTTACTGGAAAGAATATAGGCCTACCCATTTTCTAATCAGCAACATTAAGCAGTAAGTTAATTTAAAATAACCTAATGAATATTTGTTGTCCATAAATGTTAACGTTACTACTTAGAATTAGATTTATTTAGTAGTAACATAAACTGGTGCACCAAAATGCTAACCATGCTAACATCAATCCCAGCTAAACTGAAAACACCTCAGACAACAAGTGAGTTAGAGGTTTGCCAAACTCTTGTGCATCTAAGTGACATCTAAAACCTAACCATTAATTATTTCGTGTCTCTCTTCATTAAATAATAGCTTACCTTCACTGGAGCTGATGACATGAAGACGTTTCTGTTACACTGAAAGGGCGGATCTCTCCTAACGTCTGAGCCGTTGACAGCAGCAGCCCGCGGCCCGCCTGAAAGCTAACACAGAGTCAGCTAATGTTGCTAACTGAAGGCTGGTGGAAAAATGAACGACCAGTTTTCACTGAATAAAATCGACAGTGCCCTCTTTCAGCTTGGTGAGTTCAGTTATTGAGTTCATTGTTCGTTAACAGTTGTAATTTTGTTGTCAGTAGATGTTTAAGCTAAAGGTTTAACGTTAGCTAACGTTAGCTGCTATGCTAACGGCTGTCAGTAGCAAGCTAGCTTTGGTGCTAAGTGACCTAAGCTAATTCAGGTGAGATATAACACCACAAGCCTACTGCTTTTTCAAAAATATAAAAAGATAATAGTTATTTCTAAATAAGATGACTGTTTTTTGTTTATAGCTCTTCATAGTCGGGAGGTTTCCCAAAAGAAGAATGAAATCGACCAACGAATTACAGGTAAGTTAATGCCATGTTCCACAGTTACCTTTTTTAACCTATATGAAAATAGATACTTGTATGAAAGGCAGGCTAACAAACTCAAGTTTTATGTTGTAAAATGGTGTCCATCAAGAGCTCACATTTTATCAACAGTTTGCAGAGCTGACATTGCCAAGAAGATATCTCATAATGAAGCAATGCAAAAAAATATAAGGAAACTAAAGGATGAAATCAGGATGAAGCAGAGTGCAGTGAATGGGGGAAATGTTAAAAGGTATGCAGGCTATGTATTTGTGGATCATATCATGACAGACCAAGTTAATACACAGTCAAATTTTACCTGTAACTTAACAAAAGCAGTGCATATTACATATAACTGCTTGTCATCCATGTAACTTTAGCAAGAAGGCGACTCACAGCCTGCTTCTTCAGTATAACCAGACACTGAGAGCAGAACTGGACAACAGAAAAATCACTCACAACAGTGACATGTAGGTTCAGTTAGCTGTGGTGTTTATATGCATTTAATATATTTTTGTGGGCAAAAACAACCTTAACTGTTCTTCATTTGTGACCCAACAAGGGAAGTCTACAAAGAGAGAATCACTACCTGCTGGAAGAAATTCCAGTCACAAAAGGAGTATTTTTACCAAAATCCCCTCGCTCAAAAGCTCCTCAAGCTGCAGGCTGAAAACGAGGAGACAAAGTGTAGTATCAAGGCTTGTGATGACCAAATAAAAATCACAGAGAAGGAGCTGGACAATCTCACCGGTAATAAACATTTTATATCATCATAACTTGCTCCGGTAGAGCTGAAATATTTACACCTCTTGATACAGTTCATTGAATTTCTGCCTGACCAGGTCCAGAGGTTGATTCTTCCTCAAATGAGAAACTACCAGACAGGTATCTTTCAGTGAATCTTACAGATAGCGAAGAACAATGACACATAGCCTCCAGCAAAGCTCAGTTTGTCTTTGACTGGGTTCACTTTTCTTCAGTGTTCCAGACCAGCAGCACATAGGAGCAGAGAAACAATTAGACCCTCAGACAGAGGAGGAGAGTAGTTCTTCCATTGATATTTCTTCACTTAATCTCAACCAGACCAAGGTACTTGAATACATTAAACAATACTAATGGAATTGTAAAGCTTGCAAAATTCTAGCAGTTATAAATGCAGATGTTAAAGCAGGTCCTGTAGCCACTTTGATAAATCTGAACGGATCTTTAAGGTGCAGTGCGCTACTGTCAGCAGCCCTCCCCCAGAAGAGGAAAGCACTAAGCAGTGGTCATGTCATCCATTGGATGGTAAGTAGAGATAAGTGTGTTTCAGATGTATATGTTGCATCAAACCTCATTATTATATTTATTTCTTCAGAGCAAATACAGTCAGATGAGATGCACACTGAGGTGCAGGAACAGGAGCCTGGACAAGAGGACCAAGTATTGGTAATGTTTGTCTATTATACCTAGATTGTCCTTAAAATGGCCCCTTTCCCCCCCATAAAAACAGTCCTATATTGTGTATTTTTTGCACATGAACAGCAATCTACAGCATCAGGCGTGGAGGGGGCGATGGAAGAACGAGCAGCTATAGATGAAGGGCAGGCGCCGAGTGAAGAGGACGAGGGACTCGCTGCTTTTCCTCAGTCATCACCTCAAGAAACGATTCCTCAACCCTCCCCGGCAGAAATGACAGCCGTGCCTTCAACCCCGACATTCAGATTTGCGTAAGGCTTTGTCTGACTTGTCCAACACTTTGAGTGACTGTCACGGCAACCACTTATGTTGACTTTGTTCTCTTCAGCTTTAGCCCTGACAGCCCCCCACATAAAGGCCCCTCTGATACCAAATCTCCAGCTTTCCTGTTCTCTCTGAACTCCGAGCCCAGCACCCCGGGCTTCTCTGGCTTTGGATTTGACTTCAGCTCGTCACAGGATGAGGTGAGGAGTGAGCAAAGGGAATGACTGATTTGACAGAAATCGCTGTTTCTGTGTTTTGGAATTACCTCCACGTTTCTTCACAGGAGACGTCTTTCGCTTTTAGCGGCTCTCTTTTCAATGCGAAGGTACTGCATTTTTACTGGAATCCCCTTTTATTTCATACATTATTGATCGTATTGATTATTGAACAAAAATACCAAACTGTTTCTGTCTCGCTACAGAAAACCACAGAATCGAAGTCCTCAACATGTAAGTTTCAAGTCACATCTCTGTTTTTGTGATGTGTGTTACCTGCCTGTGAACTGCAGGTGTGTTTATGATTTTGCAGGTCCTGAGTTCCTGTTCGGCCAACCAGAGCAAGGTGAAGACTTCCAGTTTACCTTTAGCTCCAAGAGCCCTCAGGCCACTAACAAAGATAACACCAGGGATGAGTTTCCATTTTCATTCAACTTTTGAGAGCTAGAAGCAAGTGTTCATCAGGCTAGTTCATCAACTTCTTTTCTTTGGTTATGTTCTCATATAGTGGGTAATGACAAATACCTTAGGTAAGAGTTCATCCTTTAACGCTGTTATAAAACTCAAACAGTTAAAAATCTAAGTGAAGTTGCCGGGTAGGTTTTTTTGTTCTGTTAAACATGTTAACTTATTATCTTATTTCAATAGCTGTTCACATGACAAAGAACACATTTCTAATCTCACTGTTGAATGACATTTTATTGAAGATTAGCGTAGTATCAAAAAACCCACAACATGTGTCACATTTCTTTACAGATTTTTCATTGTTAAGTAAAGCAGTTGTGAAGTTTATTACACCGTGTAACAAACTGCCAATTGGTATTTTGTGAATTGCTGTTTTGTTTGCATTAATTACTAACAGAGGCACTGTTTTAGTCTCACACAGTTCAAAATAAAATTAAATTAACATTTCACTGGTCTCAGTCACATTTTGACAATAAAGGAGTTGAACACAAATCAGAATAAAATACAACCACTGGACCCTTAAAAAAAATTCTGCAAATTATAGAGGAATGTCAAAAATTCAGAAGCTCTAATTTTTAGCTGGATAACACAGACATACTACTTTTACTAAAGGTTTCTGATTATATTATTTCATACCACACCACATACAAGCCGTGCATTGATACATATAATACAATCTTTTTGGCACATCTGATTTTCTTTTTTTACGGCCACGATTTAACTACACAGAGACTCACTTGACACAAGCAGTAGCAAATCTCTACTAAACGCAACAAATGAATACCTGAAGTACTTTTTTACATTATTAAACATACAGTAGCTTCTTTGACACTGTCAAGACTGAGATCAATGTTGGCTTTAAAAGTCTTCAGTCCTGTAAACGTACATAGCACCGAATTTAAAACCATTCATTGAGGAATACTTCACCCACAAAATGATGATTTACATAACAATTACTCACCCTGTGTTACACTGGATTTGTGAAGATGACTTCGTTTTTCTTTCAAGCCTCTATGATGACCAAAGAATCCAAAAACGGTGAACATTCTCGATGAATTGAAGTAAAGGGGGGCTTTGTTTAACAACAGTATAACTATATCAAAACATCTTTACAAACTCTCACACAGCTCATGCAGTGTAATCCAAGACTAATTTATCCAGTCGTATGCTCAATAATTCCCAAATTCTCACTAAAACCTTACTATTTAAAAACATTTCTGCAAACAAGGAGTGCACCTAGGCAAGTGCGTGCGCTCCTCGTCTAAGTATTCAATAATGCAGCAAAAATGCATGTGTTTGTTAAGTACTGAGCACACAACTGGATAAATGAGACTTGGACTGCATGAGTTGTGAGAGTTTGTAAACAGATGTCTTTATATAGTTTTGCTGATGTTAAATGCAGCCCCCATTTATTTGAATTAATCGAGATTGTTCACCGTTTTTGGATTCCTCATTTGTTGTTGAGGCATGCAAGAAAAACAAAGTTTTCTTTTAGAATTCAAGGTAAATCGGCGGTGAGTAATTGATATACAAAGGATCACTTTCTGGGTGAAGTATTCCTCTGAGTATGCATTCTGCAAAGAAACAAAGGATGGACAGATAAAGGTTAAAAAGTGCAATGTGCACTGTAGCGTCAAAGAGCCTAGAACCCAGCGTCGATGCTGATGGAACGTCGTGTCACGTGCTCGATCTCCCCTGGCACATACTCAGTGAAGCTGGTTTGGTACTTGGCCAACATTTTAAGCATTGGCCGAAGGTTAAACCACCACTGGACCTTGGGCATCCGGTGCCTGAAAAACAGACGTAATCAGATATTATCAAGACGGATTATTAATGAACTCCTCTTTGATGAAAACCTGTGATATTGCTTACTCAAAGTCAGTCACTTCCTTCAGTTCAGTGACGGGGCTGAACTTGATGACCTTCCTGCTGAGGCCAAGCACACATGCTGTATCTGGTGAGTTGGCGAACACGCGGCCTGGTGGAAAAGAAAACACGCACGCACACACACACACACACACACACACACACACACAGTGGTAGAATCATCACATTGCTGTGGTTTGATTTGGGGTTTCTGAGAAACTGATGTCAACTTTTACCTTACACATTAACGTTACCTTGTCGAAAGTTTTCAGTCAACCTCTCTGACAGCCACTGGATTGCCCTCACACCCAACTTAGTGCCATAATTTCTATCAAAAGGAGATGGTGCTCCTCCCTGGAACACAAACACACCAGCTGAGTTTAAATATATTGCAAGACTGTGTCTCCTCACAGTATAGTGTCACTTAAACTGAAACATCTGCAACTTGCTAAGGTGTGTTTTGTAAGACGATGACTCTAGTATGGTATGAAGGAAAGAAGCTGCCAAAATAAATATATTACAATAAATAAAATATGCCATTTAATATACCACAAATAATAAATGTAGCCGTTAAATAATTTATAAAATGTGACACACTTTGAATGACAGCCCCCTCGTTTGTATAATTAAGAAGAAATGCATGATAAAAAATAATACAGAGATAAATGGGGGGGACACGCAAAGGGAAAATAATACAGAAAAACACAATAAATAAATAAATTTAAAATAAATGCAAAAATAAAATTAAATGAAAGGGAAAATGTAATAAAGTAAATAAACAGGGGAACGAATACAATAAATAAAGAAGCAAGTTGAAACAAATACCAGTTAAAGCCACATTTTATCCGTCAATGCCTGCATTTATTTTCAGTATTAATCTCTACATTTAATGTAATCTTACTTTATTTGAAGTCATTTATTTATTTTGTTTTGGCATGTTCCGTCCTCCCACTGTATAGTTGCTCCATACCTGCTGAAGGTGTCCCAATATGTTGACTCTGCAGTCAAAGATGCCCTTCCCCTCTGCTGAATACAGCCTATGGATGAAATCTGTGGTGTAGTTTGCATGGGCGTTTTCATTCCTGATAGGACAGAGAAAATTATCAGCAAAGAAAAAAAAATAAATCTGACACTGTTTTATACATCTAAAATATGATATGTTCCATATATGCTGTACAGTATGTCATCTTGAATTGTCCGCCACTTTAATCCAGACTGAAATATCTCAACAACTTTTAGATCATTTGCACTGAAATGTGCAAACAATAATGTTAGCCAGATAATAAAACTTACTGATTTTGGTGATCCTCAGACTTAAAATATGGCACCATAATGTAGTTAAGATGTCAAGCTGAGGAGATGATGTCATTTTTTTTCCTGAACTCTCCATTTTACACATCCATACAGATAGTTTTGTAAATTTTTCCCCTTACATTTTTCATTTTTAAACAACAGCTGAAAACCTCCTTGTTTAGTCTGGCTTTTAATTAATGTAATTCTTATTATTTTATAGTAATTTTCACATTTTTACTATTCTTACTGGTTTCTGTCCTTTTTACCTTCACTTTTATATTTTGCTTATCATTGATTGTCTTTCTGTTGTCTTATCATCTTGTCCTTTTTGCTTTGGTGTTGCATCTTTATTGTAAAACACTTTGAGCTGCAACCCTTGTATGAAAAGTGCTCTATAAATACGCTTTATTATAATTATTACTATAGAAGAGGATTAAAAAAAAACAACCTCAAACTACTTCAGTGTGAACGAGAAGCCAAAAGGTAGAGGAAAATATCTGTTGTGTATACAGAGCCATATAATATAGATAAAAAGATGCACAGACACCTTTTTCATTAGGTCTCTGTATGGCCAAGTGTTCCGTACCTCAGTATTAGACCCCGCTGGATGTCCTTCTTCATCTTTTCAGTCAAATGCTCCACATTTGTCTGTCAAAAGAACATATATTTAAAGAGAGCCGAGGACATTATGATCAAAATTAAGGAAACAGCAGAGGTTTTTCTTTTGGTCTTACCTTCAGGTCGTGGATGTTGAAGGGGTCTTCAAAGATGTAGGCTGCGTCAGCACCTACAGCTATACCAGTGCAGGTTGCCAGATATCCGCAGTACCCACCCATCGTCTCCACCACAAACACTCGTCTCTTGGTCCCAGAGGCAGACTGCTTGATCGTGTCGCAACCCTGGGGAAGAAATTAAAATGGCAGAGTGAGAGGCGACACTGGCAATTGCAGGAAGAGTCAAATATGTCGGTTTGGAAGTTGAGACAGCTCCAACATCAGCTTCCTCCTTATTTGTTTTATGTGCTTTCAAGCACTGCCTCAATTCTCAAAGTTTTAAGATAAAAAACTAATGCTCTGACTACTCACTGTGCCCGTTTTCACTAAGTATTCAGAGTTCAAAGTGCATCTTAATAATATGGCATCTCATATAACGTGATGTTTTCTGGCTTGGTTTCGTCTCTATTTGTGTTAATCCTGAAACATCAAAGTCACCCTATTAATTTGCCATCTGCTCAGCATTACCTCCATGGCAGCGTTGACAGCCGTGTCTGCTCCCAGGCTGAAGTCAGTTCCAGGGACGTTGTTGCTGATGGTAGCAGGGATTACACACATGGGGATGCAGAGCTCATCATAGTGACCCCGGGCTTCAAACAGCTGCAGCACACCTGCGTACGCCTTTGAAAGTCACCAAGAGGTAGATTGAAAATCTCTTTGATGTAACGTTGACACAAAATAATGTACAAGAACTGCAGATCTGGTTCTTTAAAGGGTTGTGTCTTATACCTCAAATCCTCCGATTACGAGCAGAGCTGAGATGCTGTACTTGGCAATGTTTTCTACGATCTTCCCCATGTGTTTGTTTGGAAGAGTTCTGAAACAGGACATGAAACATATTTTAAAAATTTGCAAGTCACAAGGAGTGTAACACAGCTTGAGAGAGCAGTTGAAATTTTTCCTGTGGCTCTAGAGCAAGGTTAGTCAAGTCTGAGAAATTACATGTTACATCTGGGTGCAAAGTAAGGTGCAAGGGGCAAAAGGGTTGGATTTAGTCCCTTAAGTAATCAAAGGTGTGCTTTGCGCCTAACATAAATTCAACCAAGTGTCATCTCTCACTTCGTTTAAAAGCCAGGTGTGCCCGCAGCTGGTACGCTGACACTTACATGGCGGATTCGGCAAATTGGAGAAGCAGGCGTTTTTTTGCTGAGAGTAAAGCAGTAAGAGCTCTTGTGGGACATTTAAGCATCAAAACTAAAAACTGCAATCATAAACTTGATGGAGGAAACAGAACTTAAGTGTCAGCTTCTGAAATAATAAAGTTCATGCTGCTCCTCACATGTAAAAGTGCACAGCGTCTCTCTAAATGAGGAGTCGAACAGCAGCTCTGCAGCTCTGTGCTACATTCACATTTTAGAGAATGTAATTAATACTTTCCTCATTAATGATGTTTTATTTCACCAACCCACAACCCATGCACACTTCACTGTCTGTAATAGAGTGTACACACCTTCTGAATCTGCCTATGAAGGCGCATCTTACTAATATTGTACCCTTTAAATAGCAGGAAAACACTGTGCCACTGGCTTTAGACCAGGTTTGTGTTCTTCACTGGCATGGTTACTTTCTGCTGCCTCAAAATAGTGATGCACCAAGAATGCGCTTGACCACACCTCATTTTAAGCCCTACACACCCATGGGCACACAGATGGACTCAAGTTCCACAACATGGGCGCAAGCTGTGAAAATGACAGCTGTGTTGGTCAGTTACTGGCAATGACTGTTGCGCTGTGCTGTGCGCCGCTTTGCGCAAGATGTAAGACAGGGCTCTACGTGTTTTTAACATAACATCTGCATTACAAACTGGCACCATTGAATTTGAAAGATGTAGGTAAGAAGGCTGCATTATGGTAACTGTAAGATTTGATAATTTTGGAGGTAAACACCTAAGATGATAAAAATCTTCTATCACAGTGTTACACTGGTTCCCAACCTGTAGGTCCCAATTCCCCACTAGGGGTCGCCACAGCTTTATGGAAGGTTGATTTAAGGCATGAAAAAAACGTATTTAAAATATTTACAGTAGGTCTGTATCTCAGCACTACTTTTATTTCTGTTAAGAAAACGAAATACAGTTGTTATATTTTAGGTTTAAATTGTTATTCAAGATATAAAGTTTACAAAATCTCACAGGATAAGGACACAGTGAAGACATGAACACAAGCTACATTCACAAAGCCTAAACTCTGCTTAACAGCCTCATCCTGCATTAGAAGAGTACACGGTTAAAATGACCAAAGAGCTAATAGAACAAAGGCCAAGTGTCAGGGAGAAGGACACACTGACATTCTCAAAGAAGAAGCCTAATAACTATTAATGATTCACAGACAATAATCCCATAAAATTCATCCAAACTGCTTGATTCACACAAACTTCCTGCAGTTATTGCGTGCCCTATTTGGTTTGATTGTACAGTTTATCAGTTGTTTAGTACTATTATTGTTACACATTGAATATAATATGAAAATATTCATAAAATATGTCTCTTAGTCAGGGCTCATAAGTAAAGTCAATGACAGAAAATGGCTCCCTTAAGGAACAAGGTTGGGAACCACTGGATTATTAAGTTTATTAAAATGGTAGAGAAATCGAAATATATGGTTAATATATGAAAATTTAATATATTAACCCTTTCCTCACCAAAATCTAAACATCATATAAATGCTTCATATGGAATAAGGGACTATTCAGATCCTTTACTGCAGTTTACCCTATTAAGGATTTTTTTTTAAATTAATATCTATTATGAGGAAATTTTGAATATTATGTAATTTGAGCTGAATTTCATTTATTCACTTTTCGTCAACACTTATCATGGTACAGGGTCGTAGGTGTGCTGGAGCCTATCCCAGTTGTCATTGGTCGAGAGGCAGGGTAGTGGTTGCCAGACTATCACAGGGCTGACACATAGAGACAGACAACCATTCACGCTCACATTCACACCTATGGACAATTTAGAGTTACCAATTAACCTGCATGTCTTTGGACTGTGGGAGGAAGCTGGAGCACCTGGATAAAGCCCATGCTGACATGGGGAGAACATGCAAACTACACACAGAAGGGCCCTGGCCAGCCGGTGGATTCAAACCCAGAACCCTCAGGGTTATACTTAACACAAACTTAACACAAACACACTGGACATTCCATGTAACCTATCAGGGATTTTTAAAATTAATATACAGTATTAGGAAATTTTAATTATCTTGTAATGTAATTTGAGCTAACGTTCACTTTATATTGTACACTGGATATGACATAATCGGGGTCATCGCCTTCTTCTTCTCCTTATCCGTCTGAGGAAATCTAACTTCCCATGCACGGAAACAAACCAAACTTGGCACACAGGTCCAGTCACATGCTTAACTTCCTCAACAGGGGCCAACAGTCCTGATAATGGCGCTGCAGCAACTGCTTTATAGTCAAAATCTTTTAAAAATTCATAACAAATCACCTGTATGGCCTATAGCTTTGCAACTTTCACTTAACTGTAGGTCCAATTTTGAAGACTATTTTGTAAAATCTAATCTAGCGCAAATTATGACGTCCATCACTCTGTTTTTATTGAAATCTGTAAAACTAATTAAACCTATCTCCTCAAACATGCATCTTCAGACTGTCCTACACAAACACATCACACAGATTAAATCCCCAAATTTTATAGAAGCACAATATTAAACCGTTTTACTCTTTAGATAACTCAAATATGTTCACATTATAGAAACTAAAGTGTCCTGTTGCTCACCGTTTTGTCCCCAGCAGTGAGCCCCCTTGGCCCGTCCATCCCGCCACACTGAGCCATTCCATCTCAAAAATCTGCAGACAGACAGGCGACAGTTTCCTGTCAGTCTCATACATCTTACCTGTTGCTAAAATCTACCGCGGGATGGTAAACATGTCGAGGTAGAAGCTCTCACCTGTCCAAAGGCAAGTCCTTGAAAGCCATCATGGACAGCGTAGACTTTGTGTCCTTGCGCGAGGGCTATCCTAGCTGCAGACCTCACCGCTGCGTTCATCCCTGCAGCTGGAGCTCCCACGTTCAGGATAGCCAAGGAGAAATTGCTCTGAGGGAACATGGGTCAGATATAAGTGAGGACATTTGAGTTTAATGTTTGTGATTCTTTTACACACGTTAGCACTACAAATACTGTACGTGTATGTGTGCAGGTGTGTGTTCGTGTTAGTGAGAAACTTACCTTAATTTGGGCGGGCTTCTGGAAGGCAAGAAGCTTGTAGATGTTCCAGTTGTTCTCAAAGCTCCTGCAAGAAAATCAGTATTTTTATCGTGGACAAATTTACAAAAAAAAAAACATTAACAAAATTAAATCCGGTGCATGGTAAGATTAACATGAGTGGATCATACATTTGCGAGGGACTTACAAAAGTGTGATGACATGAATCAAGGCAATTTTGCATTTCAGTTTAACAACATACTCTATTTATTTAATATACATGAAAAACATCTCAGCTCTTACCCTCCACGCAGTTTGACCGCCTCATCAAACCTCTTCTCGTTCATGGCCTTCTGCACCAACTTAGTCTGCGAATTATGACACAGTCGAAAAGTCCAGCAACCTCCCACTGTCTCTGAGCATGTCTATTAAGATCAATTATGGAAGAGAGGAGAGCAACTCACCATCTCCACACACTCCATTAGAGGCAGACGAACAGCGTGGTTCCCTGACAGGCCGATGGCACAGGCTGGGGTGTCAGGAGAGGCCTCCATCAGGGCAATCACTGCCTCCACACCTAACTTAGTGCTCTGAAAACATGAGCGCATACAAGTGTGTTAAAATGCATAGATATTTAAGATTGCAGAGTATCACCTCCTGCACATCAGAAATGTCTTGTACTGGTTATATGGATAATGACAGTAACTTGTCTCTTTTGCCACCAAAATTAACATGTATGCAGGGTTTTTTTTTAAGTCATGTGTCATAGCTGCAGTTTCGCAGTATAAAAAAAAAACATGTTGTCCAACTCACCAGTATTCTGTCAAACGCTGAGGGAGTTCCTCCTCGCTGAACATGTCCGAGCACGGTCACTCTGGTATCATAACCCAGCCTCTTTACCACCAGCTTCAAAAAGACATGCAAGTATTTCAGCGTATTATGGGTTTGTCACTTAGCAGGCATGCACAACAGAAATACACTGAGATAAAAATCCTTTACAAACATCTGAGAGAAAACACTGAACACTGAAATGAACTGTTCTCTGCCAGTTTAACATTTATATGATATTTCAACATCATGGGCAGCTGTTAAATACAGCACAGACAGCACTCAATCAACCTCTGCCCTTACATCTTTAAACTTACATCTTTTACGTAAGTGGAGGAGATGGGCTTGCCATTTATGTTGATGGCTCCTTCTGCCATGATTATTATGTTTAGTCTGGACCCCTTTGTGCGGCTCTGGAGGTAAACAAAATACATTAATCAGTAAGTCAGTGAGAGTAAATACACTGCTCAAAAAACTTCAGGGGAACACTTAATTGTCACAGTATAACACCAAGTCAGTTAAACTCCAAGGATATCATTCTGTCCATTTAGGAAGCACAAGTGATTGTGAATCAATTTGACCTGCTTTGTGCAAATGGAGATGCAAAAGCAAGACAACCCCCGAAAAGGGAAATGGTTTTGCATGTGGTGACCCCAGTCAGTTGCTCTCTCCTTATCCTCCCTGACTGATTCTTCCCTAGTTTTGTGTTCTGCTAGTGTCCTTGTCACTACTGGTAGCATGAGGTAGTACCTGCAATCAGGATGCACAGGTAGTCCAGCTCCTCCAGGACGGCACATCCATATGTGTGGTCGCAAGAAGGTTTGCTGTGTCTCCCAGCACAGTCTCAAGAGCAGCAGGAGATACTAGGAGACTGGCCGTTACACGAGGAGAGCTGGACAGGGCCATAGAAGGACATCAACCCAGCAGCAGGACCGGTATCTGCTCCTTTGTGCGAGGAGGAACAAAAAGGCCTCCAGCAGGCTACTGGTGTGCACTGTCAAAACAGACTCCATGAGGGTGGTATGAGGGTTGAACATCCTCTAGTAGGACCTGTGCTCACAGCCCAGCACCGTGCAGTTGAACTAGTATTCGCCAGAAAACACCAGAATCGGCAGGTCCTCCATTGGTGCCTGTTCTCTTCACAGATGAGAGCAGGTTCACACTGAGCACATGTGACAGGCATGAAAGAGTCTGGAGACGCCGAGGTGAATGTTATACTGCCTGTAACATCATCCTGCATGACCAGTTTGATGGTGGGTCAGTGATGGTCTGGAGAGGCATATCCTTGGAGGGTCACACAGACCTCCACGTCATAGCCAACGGTACCCCGACTGCTGTTAGGTACTGGGATGAAATCCTCAGACCTCCTGGTGCCACTGACTTAACCTCTCGACTGTTCAGGAGCTCACTGATGCCCTGATCCAGGTGTGGGAGGAGTTCCCCCAGGATATCATCCACCAACTCATGAGGTGCACGCCCAGACGCTGTCAGACGTGCATACAGGCACGCGGGGAGCCATACACACTACTGAGTCACATTATGAGTAAGATCAGCCTGTGATTTCAATTGTTTCTTTGAATCAAGCCCAATCATCAGTTAATGGTTTTGTTCTCAACAATTATACAATGTACATCAGTAAGGATTTTCAACTTGAATGAATTGTTCATCAAGATCTGATGTGTAATTTGAGTGTTCCCTTAATTTTTTGAGCAGTGTGTATACATATGCATGTGCCCGGGGCTAAACTACAGTCTTGACTACTTTATCTGCCTTACCGACTCAAGACGGGAACACATCAGGTCCTCCCAGCCCTCATGAGGAGGAGCCTCTGGAATGAAGAGCCAGTCTGCCCCGGATGCCAGAGCTGACACCAAGGCCAGATATCTGGAGTAACAGCACAATCGTTGGTTGTATTCAGAGGGAGTTTATGAAGCGAGGCAAAGTGTGT
The DNA here is from genome assembly GCF_006386435.1 of Epinephelus moara. Lineage (NCBI taxonomy): Eukaryota > Metazoa > Chordata > Actinopteri > Perciformes > Serranidae > Epinephelus > Epinephelus moara. The sequence continues at coordinate 23,343,199 of NC_065512.1, forward strand.
CAGAGTGTTACTCACCCACAGTGTCGCCCCATGACTTCCAGAACAAAAGTGCGCTGGTGGCTGTGGGAGGCATACAAGATTTAAATTAAAACATTTGCAGCAGGTATGTGAGCATTCAAACAGTGAATTTTCCAGATTGTAGCAACACGCAGAGAGCAGAGGGAACAAGTCCAGGCAAGACCACATGCCAAACAGGCCTGAATGCATCAGTTGAATTTGAACTAAACCGGACCTAGATGATTGCATTTCATTATTACACTATGCAGGTATAAATACGCATTATACAGGATTTTCCTAAAAATAATGTATGGATGGTGGCAAACGGTGGAAGTAATCCCTCTCAATCAACATTTATGACCCACTCTCAGTGTGTGGTGGTGTATTTTTCTACAAAGACTCTGCCTTCTGCCTGTATTTTCTTACTTTCTGTGTTCGGGATGTTTGTAGGCGTGTAACTTATTTAGTGCTAATTACTGAACAAATGAGGATTACGTGCATCAGTGACCTCATCATAGCTGCTTTGATGAAAGACCAGCTGCTTCAGTGCTGCCACTGTTCAAGAGTGTCTAACCTTTGTGCGGTGGTCATGATAGCATCAATTATCTCCATGATGCGATGCAGTGCAGAGTCTGCTCCGATGGTCATGTCAGTGCCGCAGAAGTCGTTGTCGATGGAGCCCACAAGCCCCACGATGTTCAGGTGGTCATGCTGCCTGGCCAGAGTGTCTGTGATCCTTCCTGAAGTAACATGCACATTGTTGTAGATGTCATACTAGCAGCTTAATATTATATACACCAACGCAAAAGGAAATAATCATATCACTACAGAACAAGCTAGAGAATGATACATGGATATAAATATTTTTTGTGGATGATACAGCTCTTTGTCTGTGTTGACATGAAATGATGCAAAGCTGATAACATACCCTGAACAATAAAATTATGCCCTGAAGGACTATGTCAGCATAGAATGAAATGTTATTTACTGTATTGTTTCCATTATGCTGTACGAGGACATTGTGAGGGTCAAATATTTTTCAAGGCTCAGTGACGAGTTGAAAATGAGAGTGCTTTACCTTTCCGCACAAGTTCATCCAGCAGACCGCTCCACTCATTGCGAAAGATGTTGGCTCCGGTGAGGCTGCCGTCTCCACCACACACACAGAGGTTGGTGATGCCTTTCTTCACCAGGTTGAAGGCGGCAGCAAGCCTGCCCTCACGAGATGTGAAGGGCTTACATCGGGCACTACCTATCACAGTCCCACCCTGCAGCAGAGATGTCAGATAAGAAGTCACAAACCAAATCAAGACAAACAGGATATTTTGTTACTGAAAAATATCATGCTAAGTGACAGAAACTTTTCTTTTTTTGTCTAGTGCATGGTTGTATTGTTAGATACATCTGATGTCTGAGATTAAAGATTCAGATCTGATGAAATGTGAGCAGAGACAGGTCGCAAAAAAAAATCACTCAAGATATGTTTGTGATGTGCTTTTAATGCCATTTGTGAGCTTCAATCCTCCTCCTATACAGCAGTGCTTCCCAACTTTTGGGTCATGGCTCCCACAAAAGATCACAAGATTATCGAAGGGGTTGTGAGATAAATATTAGAGTAGGAGATAAGAAAACAGATGATATTCTGCAACATTAAATTAGATTTATTTCAGAGAATTTCTCTGTATTATAATCAAACGAATCAAGAATGGGAAATCACTCTTTGTTTAAACTACTCAACACTGAATAAACAAATTAACCCTGAGACTACTGGCAAATAGACGTTGCCTTGACTAAAGCAGTCATAAGCAATAAAAGATAGGGAACCAGTGCTCTACAGAACATGCACATAAAAACCAAACCACAGATTTGCTTTCGAAAAAGTAAACCATGCCCTTAAATATATTCCCTGCATAAATCCATGACAACTAATGCAAAAAGCAGAGTGAGGTTGCTTATAATTTCATTTTGAACGACGCAACTTGCCGCTTCTTCAACTAATAAGGCTTAAAGCACATGCAGCAAGGCCCCTTACCAGGTTATAACCAGTATTATATAGGCAGGGAGAGACGAGATGAGAGGAGAGGGATGAAATAATAAAATTCCTATTAAAATCATAAAAGGAAAGAGAAATAGAGATATTTAATAGCAGAAAGAAACAAAGCAGATGCTAAAAAACATTATAATTAAGGCATAATAGGCCTTTTCAGGTGTCATTAAAAAACTTAGTGACACAGCTTGTTACTATGTTATTTGTAACACCTGTGCTTTTTCAAGTACACCATGTACTGTTTACAGCTGCCTTTACCACTGCTGTCAACAATGGCTGACAGTAATACTAATATAACCCACCTGTTGGATGATGTTGGTCACACTGTGCCAGTGTGCCAGTTTGATGTTGTCTCCCCCATCCACCAGGCCCTGATACCCCTGTAAAATTTCCATATTGTACATTAATAACAAGAACAATGCAGGTCAGCAAAGCAAGAATAAAGACCTAACTCAATGATTAATAGAGTCATGTTAACACAAACAGCTTGCTCACCTCAGAAATAAGATAGACCTGGGCCCCCACATAGATGCCCATCCTGGTCACGGCTCGGACAGCAGCATTCATCCCTGAGTCAAGAACAGTTGCACAGATTAGATATCAGATTCCCCTCAGTTTCTCAAGTCATTACACACAAGCTGTTGCACAACTGCCCTGCATGGGGAAATCAAACATTGTGCTGGATAGGACTTTATTACAGCTTATTGGGCAAAGGTGCCATCTGCTCTGTGAGGAAGAAGCCAAAGTCCCTGACAGGCATGACTTGAACAGACCCGGACACTGTATGCGTTACCAGATGTGGAAGAAGTATTCAGAGCTTGCATTTGTGTAAAGTAACAATACCACAGTCTAGAAATACTCATGCATCAAAATATGCACATGTAGAAGTACTCATCATGCAGAATGGCCTTACAGAAATATATATTGGATGCCATTGGATTATAGTTGCTGATGCTTTCATGAGTTATAGACTTAAAAGTTGCAGCTGGTAAATTCAGGACATATTAACCTAACACATAACCTATTGTACAGTACATTTCAATTGTATATTAGACTATATATTGTATTTTTTAATCTGAATCTGCAGAGTAACTAATAATTAAAGTTATCCCATAGATGTACTGGAGTTAAAACCACAATGATAGCCTCTGTGCTGTTGTGGAGAAGAGGTATAATGTAGCATAAAATGGACATAATAAAGTAAAGTAGTTCAAACTGTACCCTAAGTACAGTTTAAGAGAGGGTGTACGTCCCACCACAGTGAGTTGCGTAAGTAACGTATGTACATGTAGCCTATGCAGCCCATACGCGACCTTTGACCCAATGACAGACGTTAGCTCCAGTTAAGTTAGCTTAACGTTAACATTATGTACTTACAGACTGCTAACAGCATCATAAAGCTAACCTGACTGAATTTAAAGTCACCTTGTGCATCTCCACCGCTGGTCAACACTGCCATGGCTCGACCAGCTCCCGACATCTTCAGCTTCTCCAAGTCCATTGTGGACATTTTGACCTCCTCAGTTCGGAACACGGAAACCAGGCGAAAGTTAATAAATGTCCGTTAGTTAGCTAAATAAAGTAGTTTAATAGTACACTGAGGTGACGCTTCCTCGTCAGTAGGTTATCATTAGTAAATCAACAGTTTCCAGGGTCTGACTCCGCCCCGTCCAAAAGCGAGCCCGCTGGGAGTACACACAGTGGGTGTTTACTTTACCTACCCGAACCGCTCGGTAGAGCTCTGTTCCAGCTTCTGCACGTCTTCAGACGTTGACCCCGCCTGCTCGCAGAGCCCTGAGATTTATACAGTAGGAAATCACAACAATCGCACGTACAGCACGATCTTATCAACTGATTTTATTGTCACACTTGAAGGAACACCAGCCACGTAGAAATATGTATGTAGAGCTACACCCATGTAGGGCTGTGGAGCTAAGAGCACAGGCATGAAGGAGGCCCCACCACCTCTGCTCTACAGGAGCCAGACACAGACATTACAGTTGTTAAGCCTCTTTTGTTATTGTTTTTGCATTCTCTTTGTAGTCATTACACATCTTTCTGTGATTTAACGTTGTTGTTGTTTTTTTGTAATTTTGTGTCCATTTATGGTCATTTTGTGGCTTTGTGGGGGTTTTTTTGTGTCAGTGGTTATTTTTGCCCCTTTTGTTTTGCATCTCTTTGTAGTTATTTTGTATCTCTGTGGTCATTTTGTGTCTCTGTGGTCATTACGCGTCTCTTTGTGGTCATTTTGCATCTGTGGTCATCTTGTGTCTCTTTGTGGTCATTTTGCGTCTCTTTGTGGTCATTTTGCATCTCTTTGTGGTCATTTTGTGTCTCTTTGTGGTCATTTTGCATCGCTTTGTGGTCATTACCTGTCTCTTTGTGGTCATTACCTGTCTCTTTGTGGTCATTTTGTGTGTATTTGCAGTCACTTTGTGTCTCTTTGTGGTCATTTTGCATCTCTTTGTGGTCATTTTGCATCTCTGTGGTCATTTTGCATCTCTATGTGGTCATTTTGTGTGTCTTTGCAGTCACTTTCTAGTTGCTTTGCATATTTGTGGTCATTTTGTGTCTCTAACATTTTTTGTGTCTGTAGTTTTGCATCCCTTGTAGTTGTTTGGTGTCTCGTTCTAGTTGCTTCGCATCTTTGTGGTCATTTTGTGTCTCTTTGCAGTCACTGAATATCTCTTTTAATCTTGCTTTATGTTTCTTTGTGGTTGTTTTTCCCCTATTCATAGTTGTGTGAGTCACTTTTATGTTTATTTGCAGCTTTTTTGCATCTCTTAGCAGTCATTTTGTGTCATTGTGGTCTTTTGAAGTCTCTTTGTAGTCTTTTTTTAATCTTGTTTTGTGTTTCTTTGTGGTTGTTTTTCCTCTTTTCATAGATGTTTCTTATGTCTCCTTGTCACTGTTTTGTATGTCTTTGCAGTCATTTTGTGTCTCTTTGAGGTCTTTTTGAGTCTCTTTGAATTTGTTTCATATTTTTTGTGAGCATTTTGAGTTTCTCCCTGGTTGTTCATTTTAGTGACATTTTGCAGGTGAAGGCCGGGAGCTGGGGAACCTGTTTCTTTTGGGCCCCTGGGCCTATGCCTAGTAAGCCTGTTTATTATATCCACCCCTGTTGTTAGGCCAGTAAAACAAGAAAGTCCCAAAGAATATTTCTGTGCCAGCATGCAGGTAAATTAAATGTAGAGTTAAGATATACATACATATATATATTAACACATTAAAACTACGTAAATAGAGTTGCACAGAAAAAGTATTGTATTTTGCCACAGTTCTCACTCACATGGATACTGGAGGGGCAAAATAATCAGAGGGCCCTTAATTGAGGCTTTAATTTTTTTATACTATCCAGTTCAGTAAGTTCTTACATTTTAAATTCTGTACCACTTATCCTAATGCACACTCAAACTGATGAACAAAAAAAAAACGTTGTCTCCAAGTTACATTTTTAAAACTTTAGCTACTGGTCATGTCCTCAGTATTGTTTCTGGGAATTTATATTTTATCAATCTGAGGAGAAGTTAACACATACAAGTTGAACATGTTGTTTTTTTTAAGTCTGCTTCTGGTATTCTTCAGAATCAGGATGTTACATGTCATTGGTGTTGAAATGAAGGGAATTTTCTCCACCAAATTCTTGGCACTTTGGAGAAGACTTTGATACAAACTTTATGTGGAGAGAAAAAAAATAATACATTTCTTAGAGGCATGAGGTACTTTAAAAATCCTTGCCATGGTCCTGTCTCATATTACATTGCTGTTTTAAGACCTTTAGACCAGTGGTTCCCAACTGGTGGGTCCGGTCCAAAAGTGGGTTGCGGGTCCATTCTGAACGGACTGCACGTGACCCCCAAATGTGTAAACATCCTTAAAAAAACATACCATATTTTGAAGTACAGAGGATTTTCAGCAGAGCTTTTATTTTGAAGTGCAGTTTCCTACTGTGTGACTAACTGTCAGCTACTTAGCAGAGACAGCCTACTAGCTTGATGACATGATCAAACGCATGTATGACACTGAATGTATTAAACTCTAAAACTTAATAAATCTATGAATTACTATCAATTAATATGAAATATGAGTACATCTAATGAGCTGAAAATCAACAAGCATCTGTTGTGTCACAAAAGAGACGGACCACAGTGTGTTGGGTACAGTACATCAGCATTTATTCCATGCAGTTGTTTGCTCTGATTTTATTCTCCCAGATACCCATTGCACTGTACACTGGATAATACAGGAAACTGACAGGATTGGTTGATCGTAATGCCATTCAACAGGAAAGGGAGTTGGAAATGAGAGTAACAAAGAAACAGATGTTTGATACATGGGATGAGGCAACATGATGTCTACCGTTAGAGACAATTTCACAGAAATTCAGATGTAAGTAACTGGTATTTTGATTAAAAATGAGAGGAAGGGATCTCTGCAGAAGTACAGAAATCGGCATCACACATGCCTTCACGCTTAACGTCTCATTTACCCTGCTGTGACAGTGCACTGACTGGCTTTTGGTTGCACTAGAAGTGATTCCTTATAGCTTATGTCGAGATAAGAAAAAAGCTTTAGGAACTCCTGATGTGGCTAATTACCGATGTGAAGTCTGCTAAATCAATACTTAATGATCTAAATGATGGATGGTCCCCTGCAGGGTCACAAAGACAAAAATGATGCCCGTGATATGACAATGCTTTTGTTCTGCCACACAAATACTGTCCTCTTCCCACACCAATTCATTGTGCTTCCTTTAAATAATACTTTAGGAGAAATCATAGGTCATGACTTTCTAAAGCTGCCTGAAATTAAAAAGAACACCTTACCAGTCATTCATAATAAATTAACTTAATAATCATGTAGGCCAGCTACAAAGAAAAAAAAAAAACAATCAAAAATTAAATTAAAACTTTACAACAATCATACTTCACAGGATATATGCCAGAAAGACAATGTTATTAACAGCTTGATCGGATCACCCAGTCATTACAATACACTAGGTTATTTCACACGTACGTAAACAGAGTGAAGAAGGAGGCTCGAGGAAAGGCAGCAGCTGCTTTAGGTACCAGGTGTAAGCCTTTCCAAAGCTTTCAAGCAAAAGGTAATTGATCCGTCAGTACAGTTTTAGATTCACCTTGTGCTACTCGGTTCTCGTGACTCACACCCTCCTGCAGTGTTCAATACTGATGTAATACAGATGAAAGAATTTCCTGCTCATTTTCAACCAGTTGGGGCTGGTCATCAGTGACAGAGGGCTCTGTCAGCGCTGTGCGGTACATCAGAGAGAGAGGACAATAACAGATTACATTTACAGATGTTTATATACAGGAGTAACTAACACTGAGATGAGGTTGCTGAAAACCAAGAGCAGCTTGATTGCTCTGTGGCCTCGTCTCTGGCTTATATTCCTAACTTAGAATCTCAGCCGCCTGTGTACATTTGAGCTGACATGTTGACATCATTATCGTTAAATTCAACCCTGGCTGGCTTTTTTTTTTTTTTTTTTTTTTTAACCGCAGAATCATTAAGGTGGATGACAAACACTCTAATAGGGGTAAAAAGTAAAGCTCTCACAGGTGCAGTATCCCTTTTCAAAGACAACAAGTCAAAAATTGTAATATTGCTGTGATTCTATGGTTTAGATGGTGATGGGAAACATCAGATAAATTACTCTGGGTAAAAAAAAAGAAAAGGAATGGAGTCAGGACTTTTACATAACACAAGGAAAAGTAAGTCATTGTAACTGTCGCCATCTAGTGGCTGTTGATATATTGCTCCTGCTCTCAATTGGCAACATAAAACCTGAGCATCAAACCCCCGGAAAGGCCAGTTCATAAAAATGGGACCATTTAAAAAATATATCATCTATATCAATAACCAGTTCGACACTTGCTGCTCTCCTCTAGCCACCAGTCACTGTATCGTGTCTAGCCAGCTAGACGCCCCGGATCCTGAGCAAGCAACTTCTTTCTCACCTGAGCGCCAACCTACATTATTGCTGTTTTTTTCACTACAGCACAGAAAACAATTGTTATTTTTGGATGTTGCGTGTCAGACAGTAGAAATTACCCTGCTAGAAAATGGTAGATGGGAGATGCTGCACCTAGTGGATTCAAGAAACGGGATACTGCACCTGGATTGCAACTAAAAACGCTCTACATAACATTAATGTCTGTTACAGCAATAAAGGGTTGAACATCAAGGCTATCTGTAAGACCTTTTCTTTAAATATTCCTGTATGGTCCGTATTATGTGCCACTCGAAGAAGATTCCTACATACAACAATTGGTCCGGTCCAGTTTGTCACAGTCCGCGAACAATCCTGAGATGAGACTTGAAACTGTAATGTCTAATGGAGAGGAAAGGGCTCTGTGTTCATACACACACACACACACACTCACTGACAACTCCCTAAACGACTCTGGTCATGACATCTGATTGATGATGACAATGACGTTGGCGTGTCTCGGAGAAGGATGAGCTGGGTTACAGAGGAAGAGTCTGTTATTTTTGTTTGTTTTGTCTTCTCCTCAGCTCTCGGACGACTCTTCATCTCTGTTGCTCTGCTAGCTTGTCCGCTTCATGCAGTCTTCTGGCAGCGTTTGCATTTTTTTTTGCGACGCTGCACCGGCATGCTTGGACAGTTTAGCTGGGTTCCCGATGACTGACTTAGACACGTGGTGGTTTCTAAGGAGGGAGGGAGTCCGGTTGCGAGGCAGGTTGTTCATGCTGGTGTTCACGCTGTTTTTCATGAGCTCCCTGTTCCCCACTCTCCGTGGTGGGGACAGGATGGGAGTGGGAGAGGCAGGGGACTGGGGCTCTGCACTGTAAACTATGAGAAAGCAGGTTGATCTTACGTCAGTAAGAGGGGGTCCTTGTTGGTTGGGGATTTCCGTCTAAAACAGTAATATGCTGAGGGCGACGATAGGCTTGTAGTGACGCTCCTTTGTCTGCGTCAGTCACCTGAAACCGACAATCGCAGCGATGTAACTCCACACTGATGCATCAGCGCTTCAACACATCCTCCTTCTCATCGTCATAATCATCACACACACTTAGCCCATGCTCAGTTTCAAAATGTCAGTTTTTCTTCTCTGTTCAGATCAGAGAATTTACAGATGTCCTGAATTTTCCTTCAAAACTCAGACAAAAATAAATTATGAATGTTACACTATCTACTGTACAGTATCATTGAAAAGGGAATCCCTGCCATGGGTTGCCTGGATGCTGTGCTAGAGATGAGGGGGGGAATGGGGGGGTTTCATGAAGGGAAGGTTTGTTCTGGGGGGGAGGTTCTGGGAGAGATTGCATGGGGCTTTGCTATAAGGAGCTATGTTTACAATGTCGTCCTCTTATTGCTGTATTTTCTGCAGGGCAGAGTGGGACACAATGGCCTCCAGGCAAAAACAGAACCGAGCCCTGGGGCGGGTTTCACCACGAGGAGGGAGCCCCGACTTTGTTGTTTCTAATGGTGGCATCGGAGCACTCTGCTTCTGATGAATCACAGTCTGAGTCCCCAAACTGCAGTGGATTCTGGGAGAAAAATGAGAAAGAAAAGACCGATTCAGTGTCAGGCAGCTGCTTTACAATATCGATTTTATTATTTAATTGTCACTAGCATGGCTACAATTCCATAGCTAACATGATGGGATCTACAGAAGCCCTGACAGGCAAGTAAGGAAAAAGTGGTGATCCTGTCTAATCTAAATTGTTTTCTCTCATGTGATTATGACTTAAGAACAGGTGAAAAAAGGTTTTCGCAGGTATTTTTTCTTTTGGTAGGATAATTGAGCTGTTGAGGATAATCACAACTCTATACACAAGGTACATATTTGTGTTTGACAGTGATGTTATGTGACCAAACTTAACAATTTAAAACCTCAAAATAGAGAGGATTTGGGGCTTTGAAACCAAAGTGGGAGGTCTGGGGGTCAAAATTTTAAGTTTCAGAGACTTTGTTTTCTGCATTCTAACTTTTTCTAACACTTTTATGTGAGACACTTTAATATGGTTTAGTTTTTTGTTCATATCCCTGGTGCCCCAGCAGAGTACCAGGGGGAAAGAGTGAGGCCAGGCTCGAACCAGGGACCCACAGCCGGCTGCTCTCCCTGACCCGAACACCCCTGGGTCCTGGATGCCTAATCAAGGCTGAATGACATGCTCATGGTCTCTGAAAGACAGCTGGGTACCAAGCCATGGCGGGCGAGGGCAAGCAAGGTTCAATCCCCAACCCAAAGGCATACCTCAAACCCCCACTAGAGCGTCCCGCCGAACGTACGCATTCGTTACACCATTAGCACAGAGATGAGGTGTCCACCGGCAACTGCACAAGACTCATGCAGGCCCTATAGGTATTTCTTGGGTTGGGGAAGGAGTGTGGAAGCACCAACTGGGAGAAAACAGTACACTTTTAGAGTCCTAGGGCTTATATATACATGCTGTACAGTGCCAGAAAAACACTTTGTGATAACAAAGAGAAAAAAAAGGTGTGACAATTTGTCATAACTCCAGGGAAATACGTAGGAACTGTGACCTCCAGAAGAAACCGCAAGAGGGCAATGAGTCTTGAGGGAAAATCTGGAGCGTTGGCAAGAATGTAGTCTACATAACCTGCTAACACAAACATATGTTCCTTGTGTTTAGAGTGCATAAAGAATTCAAACTCACCTGGAAGACAACATGAATTCTTTTTTTCTTTCTTTTCTTTTTTCACCTATCTTTAAGTCATTAACACAGGAGAGAAAACAATTTAGCTCCGACCTCTAAGGGCTTCCGTAGCGACCACACACATCCACAGTACTGACCTCGTAGCTGTGTTCGTCGGAGCACAGTTTCCCCAGTGAGATCTGGGTCTTCACCCTACGGACGGCGCACTCCTTGTCAGAGAGGCCGTCTGACTGGGTGGAGATGTCAATGGGGATGTCGGGTGTGTGCGACAGTAGCTCGTCCAGGTGTTCCTCCTGACTGGCGCTCAGCCTCTCCAGGGGCCCGCTGTGGGAGTGGTCGCTGGTGTTTCCCTCCTCTCCGTCAGACACTGACAGGTTCTCTGAGCTGAAGGTGGAGTAGGACTGGAAGCTGCTCATACAGCGATGAGGTCTGTAAGGAAGCAGAGGAAGAAAAAAAACATCAATGCTGTTTTCGTCCAGTAGTTACCTTTCAGACTGGTTCATACCTATTTCAGTGTATTTGAGACGTCAGTTATGATTATTTTGGTTATGATGTGGTGAATGTCTGTAATTTTCTTTTGCTGCACCGCATGATGTAACAGACGCAGTGATGATCAAGGTGGCAAACTCAATGACCAACTGTATTTTACCTCTGTCTCCTTGGAAACTCCACTTCACTATCAACCTCCCCCTCCTCCTCTTCAGATGACTCATCGCCACCCTGTAAGAAATGCAATTACAGCCGTTAATCCATCAGCTTTCAGTTTTCTTACCACAAATACACTACAGACTCACCGATGCAAGGCTACCAGCTTTGCTCACCTTCCTGAGAGGTCTGAGAGTGCGGGGCAGAGCAGTGAGCAGGTTGTGAGTGCGCTGGGACGCTTCTTGTTCCTGTGGCTCAGCCTTCTTTGTGACTTCCCCGTCTGAGGTGGGATCTTTGCTGGGAGCCCCTAAAGAGGATGGGGTGCTTTCCTGGGTGTTGAGCAGGGAATAGTGGGGCAACTCTGGGTGGTTTGATGCAGGAGGGGTCTCCTGACAGTGTAGGCAGCCAGGGAACGGGTGAGCCTGGCAACAGGGACACAAAGAACCAGCACCTGGAACAGGATTGGAGCTGGTGGATGAAGTCCGCTGTCGTGTGTCCGCATCCACAGCAGTTGATATAAGGTCAGGGCTAGAGCCAGAAACACGCCGCTGCAGGTGGTCTGTCTGAGGGCTACGGAGGGCAGCAGCGGGGCCAAAGTAGCGCAGGTTGTTGGCACAGTTGACAACGGCCTCCTCGCGGCCCTTCAAGGGGAGGAAGGGCCCCTCGGGGGGCGGGTGGTGGTGGTGGTGATGGAGGAACGGCTGCTCCTGGAGCGACTGGGCGTCCTCTGGTGCTCCAGCAAGAGGCTTCAGCACCCCGGGGAACTCGCTGTGGCTTCCTTTGCTGTTGGCTCGGCGGTGACGAGGCTTGCTTCGGTAGCGGGCTTTGCCAGGAGGCGTGGAGATCTTCGGGCTGGCAGATAGAGGCGAGGGCGAGGGGAGAGGGTCGAGGCTGGGGATGCCATCAGAACGGAGCAAGTCTGGCCTGAAAGACATGCAATCGGCAACATTTACATAATGTTGCAAAATGAATTAAGTCTACCCAATGACAGGAACATACAAGCTGCATCCAAAATTGTTAGCGTGACAGGGGGAGAGAGAGAGGATGACATGCACCAGGTCAGAACTGAACCTACGGCTGTTGCAGCAAGGACGTACCCTTTGTACATGGGGTGCCTGCTCTACAAGGTGAGCTACTTGGCGCCCCGTCAATTAAATAATATAAAAACAATACACTTAGCAAATGAAATCTTATACTTGCACTTAAATTAAAGCGTTACTGATGTTTCCATTTATTTAATGGCTACATTTCCAAGCTAATCCCATATCCTGAAAATTCTAATGGATGTGTAGCAGCTGAAACAGTCTTTGCTTTTACAATTGGCTTTTCTATTTGCTTCGATTCAGACCTTTTAGCGGTGGGCATCCCAGGTTTGTGGGACATGCTTCCTTTCTTCTTGATGAGCTTCTCTACAGCATTGGACCTGACGATGGGTCTGACCAGGTGGCGCTTATAGGTACCGGGATATTTCTTCTCCACTGCCTGCTCTCTCCTACAGGGATGGAAGAAGACATTTGGAGTTATCAGATGGTGAACAGCATTCATATTCAGTTCTGCAGAGTTGTCGATCATTACTCCAAACTCTAAAAGAAATCAAGGGGTACAAATCTATATTAATGTATCTGAAACCGAGGCTGATTGTGTACTTTTAACTTGACCTATTTAACAATTTGGCTTTCTATTTTAATTTCTTAGTAAACACACGAGGCAACATTCACTGGAATTATTCAAAAGAGGAGGGAAATCCTGACGGGTGAATAAATAGGTCAAAGAACTGGCAGCACATCAAGGGTGGAAAGAGTCTCTTTTTTGAGTCATTCTCGAGCAAAAACAAGTCAATGCCTAAGAAGTTCAGGAGGAAATGTGGGAAAAAAAGTGAGAATTGTTTCAGATGTGACTCAGAAACGCCCTATTGTTCTAGTGACTACAAACCAACCCCAAACAATGACTTTCTTTCTCACTAGTTGAATATACGGTCAGTTGTCTTGCCAGGTCATTGTAAGAATTTCAAATATGGGATTTCATTACTGGAAATGCTTTTTATAAAGAGGAAATAGTTGTGTACACCCAAGTAAGGTCTGATAATGAGGAAAGGAGCAGGCTAGCTGAGAACTACTGTGATAATTATTTACATACTTCATTAGTTCCTTCTCTCGGACCTCCAGCTGCAGCATGATGGCACTGAGCTCCATGTATAGGTTGTTGGCTCTCTCCAGCTTCCTCTCATAGTGCTCCCGGATGTCCAGTGCATGCCTGAGAGAGTTTGGGAAATGCAAACAAATATTCACTTTCAACATTCTGCTTTAAGAAATTAGAGTGCCTGTAAGTGTCATGTCTTCTCCTGGCTCTCCTTTCTTACACACCTGAGTTCATCCCGTCTGCGTCGGATCAGCTCCTCGTCCAGCCTGTGGATACAGGTGCCTTCACTTTTGATCTTCTCAAAATGTTTCTTCACTTCCTCCCTCCATTCTGCCTGTAATGTGAACAGACACAGTCAAAGAGCTGACCATTCACTCTCAGACACAAAAGAGAACAACATTATCTAGAACAAGTAAATACTGTCTAACAATTCTGTACTACACTTGTTGTTGGTGCAACTTATCTTAAGAAAATAAGTGTATAGAGTCCTTTGACTTAAACAAAATGAAGGTTATTGTGTTTTGCCGTTATAATGCCGACCTGAGACTTGAAGTAGGTCTCCTGAGGAGCTCCTAGGACATCAGCAGAGGCAATGTCGAGGTGTAGGAGGATCTGACGAAACGAAGGCCTATTCCTGGGCTTGCCTTGCCTGGAATCAGCAAATAACAGGAAAAGGAGAATCAGTGAGAACAGTAACTAGCAAGAGCATTACTCTAACATGTAATGTACAAAGATGCTGTTAAACAAAATGTACAATCCACACTCACCATGTTTGTTTCATGAGGATTTTGAAGCCGTCTGGGCAGGTGGAGGGGACAGGAAGGTGAAGACTGTTGCTGCCAACACCCCAAATGATGGCCGAGGAGTCCACGTCTTTGTAGGGAATCTCTCCGGTCAGAAGTTCCCACAACACAACTCCAAATGACCTGGAACACACAGGCAAAGAGAGTCAGGTCTCACTACAACAACATAAACACATGACTTATTTAAGATATATACTGTAACAGTTGAACACTGCCCCAGTGTTTTTAATATTTCACTGTTGTACTCACCAGATATCTACTTTTTCAGACACAGGCTCATTTCTTATCACTTCTGGGGCCATCCAGGCCACCGTACCCGCAAATGACATCTTTGTACTTTTGTCACTGAGCTCTTTGGACGTTCCAAAGTCGGAGATTTTCACAGTGTCGTTGTGGGTGACCAAAACACTGCAAACACACACAAACAGAAAACACACAGACGTGTTAGCGAGGTCAGAGTGTCTGATTAAAAGGACCAAAGCAGACTGTCTCTCCTACAAGTTTACAGTAGTCCTATCTGTATCAACTGTACAGTAATTCAAGAGGTATTAGAGAACATGTTCACCCTTTCATTTTGAAGCCAAGCAGTGTCAGACTGACATTAATCCAGGTCAGATGACCTGGGTTATACCATTCAGACCGACGCCAAGTTTTTCCTCTGACATTTCCACTGGGTTTAAAGTCACCGGAAACTAAAACCCACAGAAGCCTTCTAACTATGTAATTTAGGGTCTTATGTACATAATAGTGAACATCTAAATAGTATGAGAAGTTAGTTTCAATCCAAATTTGGATTGGACCATTGAATGACAACGTGTCATTCTTTTATTTTTCAACTGCGGTGGACTTGCAGAAACAGCTGGCTGCGTTTTTGGTGAGCCTTGGTGTAATTGTCCACAAAAACTCCCACATATGCAGAACATATTTCACCCAAGACCAGTTCAATAATTCCACCCAGAAAGCCAGATGGTACTATTTCATCCTTCCTGACCGCCAGAGGCGGTGCATAAGTACTGAATGTCTCCGTCTCGTGCACGCGCAGGTCGAGTAGCTATACCAACAAAGTCACCTGTGACCCCCTGATGACCCTGGACAGGCTATATCTTCCGGTGTCGTCAGAGGATCTGTTCCTGCAGAATCTTTGATTGAATTGATTCTGAGTGACTTAATGCTCTGGCGGTCATCCAGGATTCATAGAACTGTTGTTTTTCACTCTTGTTTTTGCAAAATGGCTGCATCTCTATTCCAGTCTCTCCCTCTTCAAACATCACATGTCCCTAATGTCCTACCATTGACATTGATGTGTTACTTGCTGAACATAGATAAAGTTAAGCTATATGTTAACTGTAACTGACTTATTAGCATATTATTAGACTATATTTAAGGCTATCTAACTTTTGGATGCTGGTAACATTTAGCCCTGGTGTGTGTAGCCAACATTTCTACCTATTGCTCGTCTGTCCGTCCTGGAAGAGGGATCCCTCCTCAGTTGCTCTTCCTGAGGTTTCTACCCTTTTTTTTCCCTGTTAAAGGGTTTTTTTTGGGGAGTTTTTCCTTATCCGCTGTGAGGGTCCAAAGGACAGAGGGATGTCATATGCTGTAAAGCCCTGTGAGGCAAATTGTGATTTGTGATATTGGGCTTTATAAATAAAATTGATTGATTGATTGATTAATGCTACTGTGATGTGGCTCACATGGGGATGTCAATCAAAACGTGTTCTGCTTTGCCTACACAGTCTTGAGAAATGGTCTACACAGCAAAATTAGTTTTTTTAAACCAGGTTTTCTAATGGTTATGAATGTTTGTTTTCTGTTGATTAACGAGACACTGAACTTTGACATCATATGTGCATTTTAACGTTTTCAAGCCAAATTCCCAGTGGCTTTAGAGGGGTATGACTTTCTGTGTGTAGCATTTCAATCTTCGACCATTACACAAGCACATTTCTGCATCTGAAACACCCCATTAGCCGAATGAGACTGACCTTTCCAGCACATTCAGCCTGCCATCATTCTGCTGACTAATACAGTGTTTGGCGCTGCCGCAGCATGATGATATTGATTAGAGAAACAGGGCTACAGTGTGCAGAGGAAGAGACAGGAGGAGCAGGATGAGACAGGACACTGTGTCTTATTCTCATGTCAAGGCAGCTCGCTTTTATTAATTCTGAGAATGGCATTTGAGTTAATGTCAGACTATTCAGCGCTGAAAGGATGAATTGTTGTTGTTGCTGTGGGCTAAGAAATGTTAAACAAGGCTGATCAGCTTTAAGAACGTGACCGCAGCACCCGTGGGCTGCTGCATTACAGTGACAAACCGAGAAAACATACTGTGCTAATTTGCAGATCAGGAGGAAGTATTAATTTTGCTGCTATAAAACTAATACCAGGGAAAGTGGAAACTCACTTGGGAGACTTGAGATCTCTGTGGATGATCTTGTGCAGGTGTAGGTAGTTCATGCCACTGGCGATGCCTGAGGCCCAGTCCACCAGCATCCTGGGGGTCACTTTCCTCCCCGCCCTCAGCACCTCATACAGCTGGCCCTGGGCACAGTACTCCATGATGATGCAGTAACAAGGTGCCTGGGTGCACACACCCCTACGATAGACAAAGCCCAGGAAACACATTTATAGAACATGACAAATCTTCATACATGTATGCACATTTGGACACTATGAGAGCTCCACCAGCTCAAGTGGCTGTTGACTTACTTGAAGCTGATGATATTTGGGTGCTTGAGTTTTCGTAGGTGTTTAATGTCCGTCTCCTTCTGCTCGCGCACCTTCTTGATGGCCACCTCCTCGGAGCGGAACTTGCCCAAGAAGACAGCGCCCTGTGCTCCGCTGCCCAGCCACTGCAACTCTGAAATCTCCTCAAATGGAACCTCCCACATGTCTGGAAACAAGTATATTACATTTATTCAAAATGAAAGCAATACATTGGGGCTTTTTAAACTGTATGTGATTGTCTGTTTTTGGTCTTTAGTGTTGTTTGTCCATCTATGCTCTGTGTGCTGTCATAGTTACTCTTTCAAGGAACAGTTAAACATTTTGAGGAATAAACTTTCACTTTGCAGAGTTTAATGCGTAGCTTGATACCACTCTGAAAACAAGGGGAAACACAGTGGGCCTGGCTACGTCAAACGGTAACAAAATCCTTCCACTAGCACAGCTAAAGCTCACAAATTAACATTTTATATCTTATTTGTTTAATCTGTTTCAAAACCAAAGTGTAAAAATGACAATAAGCCATTTTTGGGGGGTTATGTGCTGGTTGTGTTCCTGGAGTCTCCGCTTGTTGTCTGGCAACCTCACAGTGATCACAAGAAGTGAAAATAAAATAGAAAATGTCAATCAATCTTGAGGAAAAAACACAATCACTTTCAAAATACTCATGTACTTTAAGTCTGTGACAACTCTCCTCATCTAAACCCAGCATCTCAAGAGTTACAGCACAAGAAAAACACACCCAACGTGGTTCACACTCCATTTCATATTTTCTATCCATACAGGGCAAAAATAACGCCCTGTGCACAACTGCTATAACTGTCTTGGATGTTCAAACAGTGAGTCATATGCTGTTCCATCCTCGTTATGTGGTTTGAAACTAGCGTAGAGGAGAAGCTTTGCTGCTGAAATCTGCAGCACATTACATTTGGACATTAGCTGACCAACCACAAGACCCAGCCCAGTTCTGTCTGACCTCAACTCGTATCCTGCAGCCTGTGTGTCCGGCCTGTGCGGGCAGCCCTGCAGCAATGTGAGTCTACCTTAACCATGACCTCAATTGAAACTGACAGCTGCACAGCTTCACCCACAACAGCAATATGGTGAAGCTGGGGGCAGCTATTCAATAATAGTTTCAGACTACATGAGGAGAAACGGGAGGGAATGTGAAGCTTGTTTTTTCTTCAGAAGCCTTACAGGGAGATTTGATTTAAACACAATGAATTAAGTTTCTTAAACTGATACCATGCAGAGAGATAAAACCCAGAACTGACCTTGCTGTTGTAGCTTGTATTCTGTTGAGTACGTCTTCCCTATGATGTTCCACACAGGCCGAAGGCAGCCAAACAGCCCTTCTAGGAACCCACCCGACCCAGGCCCTGCTCTGTGAAAGTGCAGCTTGATGTCATCAGGGTGATGGGGATGGCTTTGCCTTCCCTCTCCACTGTGATCAATGGGACAGTCCCCTTCTCCCATCTGCTCCTCCATCCCGCTGCCACAACCACCATGCTCACAGGAGGCTGGTGAAACGGCTTCCTCGTGGTCCTGCTCCTGCAGCTGGAGCACGCTGTTGTCAAAGTGCCCACCCTCGCTCCGTGTCGAGTCCACGCTCAAGGCTGTGTTTGGGGGACTCACACCCCCGAGCATTGAGTCCTCATCCTGGCCGGGCATCTGCAGTGTCTGCAGGGGAACGGGCAGGTGTGTCGGCGGGGCCAGGTCTGTGATAATCTGAGGAGGTAAGGTGGATGGAGGTGCCTGAGGAGGCTGATGTTGGGAGTTGGGCGAGTTTGATTTCTTCATGCCGTCCCCAACCACAGTGAGCTTGAGCTCCTCCTTCAGCTTGCCCACCAGCAGACTGGGGCAGGAGGTCCACGAGAGCACCTCGGGGGAGCTACCCATGGTGTCGTGCATGTGCATGGGCTACCCAGTGGCGATGAGTGTGGCACGTCCTAACACACTGGTTTGTTTGAGTGCTGAAAATCACCTGCACAGCGGGGACAGGGAGACAGAGCAAGAAAGAGAGACAGGTTATCTAAATCATAAAGTCCATGTAAAACGAAATGCAGATTAAAATAAAAAGCGAGTTAAATCCATTTGGATGATTGTAGACACCTCTGATACAACATAAACACGATTAGAACTGTTGCCACGGGGCCCTATTACTTCCACAAAGAGAAATCCTCTCATTTCCTCTCATAGATCGGGGATTGAGAGAGCTTACGTTAATGATGATTATTTTAAACTATGGAGTGCAAACACTGCAGGGCGCAGGAGGTCAGTAATATCACACAGACTTTAAATAAGTGCATAAGAGACAGAGTTGCTAGATGAAAGACATTGCACGGCACAAATAATGCAATTCTGGGAACTTTCTGGGAAACAGTTAAACCAATCACACACACACACACACTGGGGCTTTACTATGTTCTCTGTGAAGCAGTAACAGTATAGCAGGGATTAAAAGTCTTGCTGTGTATTAGGACCGCTGAGAGCAAAACATCTGGCACACACAGCCCATTCTCGCTGCTTAACCAGCAGGGCCGGTCGTAGCCACCACAGGCCCAGAGCCAGCCGCACAGCAAACATACTATTTCATTTCAGTCAGCTAATCAACGGGAGTAAAATCAATACCATCTTAACCTGTATATTAGTGTATATATATTAATATATAGAGCTTTTTTCCTAAAAAATAATAAAGAACTGTTTATAGACATCACATCCAGATTAAAAACCAAAAACAAATCAAGATATCATCACAAGAAATTATAACACTGATGAAAAAAGAGCTGCTCTTTGTTTTGCAACATTGCCTACAATGGCCAAATGCACCCAGATTCTATTAAAAGGCTGGTTTCCACAGTATGGCAAATCTCAATCAGTTGAAATCATCTGAACATACATGTTAAATTATAGTCCAAACCTAGTTGTCACCAAAGCCTGAGGCAAAAAACACACATTTCTCAAACATGACAAATGAGCTCAGTGCAAATATATATTCACAGCTGTAGAGAATTTAACAGCTTAAAGAATAAACGAGGATAAACAAGGATAATACGGTGCAACATACTAATCTCAACTCAGGTCCACCTACTACCTTGTCTGTGCTATTAATAGCATCTCACAGTTTTCATAAGCGAATGAAAGTGTAGAACATTTTGGATTTTGTTTTAGGGGGGTATTCATGCTTGAATATCCTGTGCCTCACAATGAAGAATGTTAACCAAAAATGCTATGCTTTGTATCATAGATGTAGTTTACCCTGTAGTTTGTAACTTTTATAAAATTATCTTTTTGTAATATTTGCTGAAACTGCCATGTTAAAAACAGCTGAGCCAAAACTCAGCACCGCTCACCAGCCAGAGAAAACATTCTCATTTTACAGCTAAACAGTACACTAAAAAAGTTTCTGTAAATATTTGATGCAAGAAATAGATTATAAAACAATCTTAATTCATATGTGATCAGTGCAACCTAGTTTGACAAGTTAGACCGCAGTTCAGGAGCAGTGATTGGCGTGATTGACAGCTGCGTTACAGACTCCTCGGCTCTGTTTGGCTGTTTTCGTTCATGTGCAGCGGATTCTTGCAAATGCCATCAAAAGCAATACTAGAAGAGAAGTATAATTTTTTTTAAAGACTATCTGTCTCATGTACTACTGTAAAGATATAGTGACAGTTTCAGAAAATATGATAAAAAATATTTTATACAAGTTACCAACTGTAGCTTTAAGAAAACTGCTGAACTGCCACTCTACCAAACTTGCTACCAGGTTTAACATCAGCTGGCATATGTTGGCTTTTTGCTGGTATAACGTGGAGTTGTCCAGCACATGAAAATATCCATGGCCAAAATGTCCAGTGGGAAATATGCCAAATAAATAAATTAATTTAAAGCACATTAAATTGCCTAATATTGTGTGACCTCAAAGAGATGCTGCTTCTTCAATTAACCTAGCTTGTTTTCAAATTATTTGTTATGACATGCAGTACTGCCATTTAAATGTAGGCTGTTATATCGCTGTTTAAAACACATGTTCAGTAGTTGTTTTATATGGCTGGAATTCTGGAATATTAACAGCCATATTGGCCATCAAAATAAAAGTCTAGCGTAAACCTTGCTTGCTACTGTGTGGTTTAAAGCTGTTGTATGTAGCATCTTGAATGATTGTGTTATCTTACATTAAATTATTCTGATGGCAAATGTTATTGTTTGTAGAAAAATACGACAATTGTATAAATAAAAACAAATTAAAACAGGCTAGGTCTGAAGTAGCTGTTTCTTTGTGTCTGGTGTGCCACAGTGTCCTTTTCAACACCACCACTGGGAGCTGCCAAAGTCAGAAATGTTCAAATCCTACACATAGGGGTTTTAATTTGTTGCAACTGTAGCATACACTGTGTTTTCAGACAAACAGATGGCCACTTATCCACAGTCTGACTGCGCTCATTTTCCAAATCTTGGCAAAAAAACAGCACAAAGCAATCAATCAATTGCTTTATAAGTGACTCATGCCCCCCTTTAAACTCAGAAGGACATGCCCTCAGAAATCCAATCGAGTTTGAGGGGGCAGTAGAAAACAGAGAGCGAGGGACACAAGGAGAGGGAAGTAGTGAGAGGCTGTACAGTGTGTACAGTCAGGAGCAGGAGATCAAAGTCCAGGAGGGAGGAGACAGAAAGGCAGAGCAGTGAGCTGGCTCTGTGTTACGTGGAGGTTTCCTAAAGGGTACAGGACAGTCATGGAGTCCAACTGAAACACACTTCGTTTATGTTGCCCTCTGCGACCTCTGCAGGGAACACTGGCATGAATTCACAGCTCTTCCTCTTGGCACAGGTCAAAGTACAACAAAGTCCTCTGATCCCTCTGATGCAGATAACTTTGTTGCTGAAATGCCATAAAGCTACGACACCAAGCCTGAATTTCAGAGCCCAACATGTGTGTGTTTAAAAATGCATTTGTTATTTGGCACACTGCCGTTTTTGGATACTTGACAATAAAACCGAAGAAGGGGATTAAAAGTTCCAGACGGGACTCAAAGTGGAGATCCTCACAGTTACACGATATGCGTCCTGGTCCACTGGTCCATGCAGATGCCGCTTACATGTTTGTGCGAATGCATGTACTGTATCTGTGTGTATCTACTGGGGGTAACCTGAGTGCTGTGAGAGTGTAGTGGCTGCCAGAAGCTCATCTATAATGCAGGCCTGTCTCTAAGCAGGTTGCTGAGAGTGCAGGGGAAGGAGAGAATGCTCTCTCAGGTATCCAATAAATCCGTCCCTTCCACAGCCGAGACAATCGAGCTGTGCGAGTAGAGGCCCGTGCTGTAATTCCACCCCACGGACGATTCTCGGAGCTGGGCTTCTGACGTGGACCGCAGTGGGTGGATGTGGTCGGCTGGACAGAAACATGCACGTGAAGACACTCCTATAACCCAACTAAAACTACACAATTATATTGCCAAAATAATGACTAGAGAGCGCAGTCTGACGGCAAACCTGATGCCAATCGGCCTCTTTTAATTTTCACCCTTTGTACTCCCTCAGCGCAGTCTTTTTCCTCTTTCCTAAGAGGCTGAATCAGGACTGAGTCTATGCATCTTTATCTGATGCCAAGAAAAGGAAACAGACCTATCGCTCTCTCCCATTAATCTCTAATGGAAGATCTCTATGTGCAGAGAATCCCATGAATAATGTCTGCGCCTCATCGAGAAGGGACCAGGGTTTCATTTACACAGTCATTTATTTACAGGACTTTCCAAAAGTGAGCGTGACTGGGCAAAAAGACACACTGACCGTCGCTCTGATGTTATTTTTTATTGTTACATGTTTGAATAAAGTAGATATTACTTTAGAGAAGGAAACAATGCAGATGCTCAGCGGAGTGGATGAAAAGAAGAAAGAGGGACAGAGAGAGCGAAAGAGGGAGAGAAATTATCAGGGGCTGATCCTTTAATCCCTCTACAGGGCTCTAGAGACAAGCTTGTACAAACACAGACCCTATTCAGCCCTCCCCCTCCATATATCCTCTAAACATTTCCTTTCGTTTCTTGCCTCTCTAAAGGCGACCTGATGTCAATGGCCAATAGCACAATGCATCATGGTTAGTATATCTTTAGTACACGAACACACTTACAGATGTGGAGCAGTGCAAGCAGAGAAAGGCCTCAGTGATAGTTACTGTAACACACTTTACTGTATATGAGTGTATTTGTGTTCGTGTGTGTGTACATGGCAGCTGGCGATGCAGGGGGATCAGATTCAGAGACCACACATGCACACACACACATGGACTCCCGGGGCGTGTCCAGCAGGATCCAATAATCCCACTACTCCCAGCAATCCACATGAGAAGGTCGTTTTTTTGTGGCACTCAGCAAACAACAACACGGTTGTTTAGATTGTGTTTCACTGTACCACAGCTTCACAAAAGCAGCCGCATCTTTCCACAGTATATTAACGCAGCAGCAGACAGACCTTTAACACACACACAGGAGGTGCACTTTGCATACACACAATACAGCGGCATCAGTAGCAGTAGCAGCAGCAGCACCGTCATCTGTGTCTCCATCACTCTGCTCCTCATTAAGGGAAGCCCTGCTGGGCCCCATAGGGGGAACCTCCCTTTAGGTGACAGCTGCGCCACCAACAAAGAACCAATTTAGCCGCTATCCCACCTCATCATTCACACGTTACCATGTCAACACAGCATCCATCCTGACCTTCTGCTACCAGTCACACTCACTCTCATCCAACACTCAGGTTTGGAGAGGCCAAAAACCTGGAGGTTGCTTTTGAATCCACTGAGCCTGTCAAACAGGGAAAGCAGAATGATGTTGCTTTTAAAGGACAGAAACATAATGTTCTTGATTATTTTTTAATTGAAAAGTGGGCAAACCATTTACCAGAATATATTAGGCTTTTCTTGAACAACAAATTACACGTTATAGCTCTTCACCTCAAGAGAAGATGGGCACAAATCTGGGCACAAATCCCTATTATGAGCATTTATGTAGATCTATAACTTACCCATGATAAGAGTAATTGTCATGAGCTGTTATTAGGTCACAAAAAGTGCATTGATAGGACCTCGTTCAACCAAACCCCTCAGGATTATAAAACACAACAAACAGTGAAACGTTTGGCTGAGTCCTCTCTGAGTCATATTTAGCACCCCAGCCGAAGCTTTGAATATCTGCTGCTGATTACTACTGAAGCTCCAGAGACCAAAAAATGGTATTCGGGACAGCCCTACAAATCTAAGCCTCACGAGCCACCAACACCTGTTCAGCAGATTTATAATAAATCTGACTGAGTCAAACCTTTTCACAGATACTGAACGAGGAAAGATAAACACCTGCTCCAGACTGTTTCTGTCCTTCTTGACCTCATCTCTTAAAACAAACAAAGAAAGGACGGTAAAAGCAGTGCTCGTCTCCACTGAGCACCTCAAGTAACCAATAAAAGGAAAAGTTGGGAGTGTAAAAACAAAATAGGCTGGACAAATACAAGAGTCTCTTACAATCAGTAGCTCAGGAGTCTCTGTGGTCTGAACTACGCATGTGACCGTCTGTTAGTCTGGGTCACAGTTGAACAGCTGAACTCTGGTATTTGTACGTGTTTCTTTTGTCAGTGCAGACTATGGACTTCCATGGCCGGTGCATGTGAGTAAACAATGTCCTAAAACCGAAATCTGGAAGCATACTGCTGATGGATTTCTTTGTCACTGGAAGCAGACGCAGAATTATAACATATTTAGCGACACAAGCATCAAATACAGAGACCTCGGAAACACGACTCTGCCAGCAGAGCTGCCCAGTCCTGATTTGATTGTCAGGATGTGGGCCGATGTCTAAATCAGCTTTCCCTCGCTACCATGGCCGCGAGTCCTGCCAGAGGGGATTGGACAGCCTGCTGTAGGTGGGTGAAAGTAATAATCTGCTGTTGGTGTGGGCACAGCGGTGGAGGGGAAAATAAACAAATTTTGGCACAGCGTTCAGGCATCTGCCGTCACACTGCTGACATTTCCCAGTAATCCTTTTTTTCTTCATATTCTGATTCCCTCTGGTGACTCACCTGAGCTGACTTAAATACCTGGTGGTGGCTGGAGGGGAAAGCAGGCCACAGAGCAATAATCCCTGCCTGCTCTGGGTTTGACTGGTGTTGCTGGGGCAAACAGGAACAAGGTCAAAGCTGCTCTACTGAGGCCTCGGGGAAAGTGCCAGGTGGGATCATCTGGAATATGTTGTGAATGGATGGATTTCAGGGAGAAGAGGAGGGCAGTCAGGTGTGTGAATGAAACTACCAAAGAGTTGACTGACAGGAGGATGAAAGTGTAAAAGCAAAACAGCTTCTTCAGAAGTCCAATACATCAGTGTCTGACTGTGTATGTTCCTAGTTCTGTCAGCGAGTTCAACAAACAGAATCCAGCTGACCGACACATTCGAGAGAGATACACTAAAATTCAGGGTAAACATGGCTGTGAATCATTAGCACAACAAACACACACATAACTTGTGCCTCAAATAGCCTCAGCCGGTACCAGCCAGAATCGGAGAAAATAAATAACTGAAGAAAAGAGTGTGCGCCATCGACACGTCACACACTCTCCCCTCCAGCTTCATTCTCCCAGCCTCTCAGTGAGGCTGCAGCCAGCACTGCAACCAGGACACACAGCCTCCTAAAATCTGCAACTATCACGCATACTCTGCTCTGAAAAGCTCGCACTGCTTCAATATCGGCCTTTTCAGTCAAGCAGACTCTTTGTTCCCAGCGATGCTTAACGATAAAGCTTTACAGAGCTCTGTTTATGAATGCTGGCCAGATCCGTCCGGATAGATGATGAATGCAAACAGACAGAAAGGGACGGTGGGGCCGAGGAGACAGTGGAGGGAGAGAATGGCTTAGAGAAAAGTAGAGGAAGAAAAGCAGATTAGGGAGACAGAAAAGGACATGGAGGGTTATGAATGAGGGGAGATAGGGGGGAAATTTTGTGGCTGGAAACAGAAAAAGAGTGAGAGCGGAGAAAAATGAATGAGAGACGGACGAAAAAGGAGAAAGAGAAACTGCTTTTCTGCTCCTGCTGCTGTGGCTGCTTGCGGCGTGATACTGTACCGACCACGCTCCAATGGGAAAGACTCCCAGAGCGACAACAAAGGACACAAGAGGAGCCGGCTCCATGTGAACTGGGCCTGTCTGCCCTGCACGGCCAGGAGACAGCAGCACACACACACGCACAGAGAGACACAGACAAACACACACACACACACACACACACAAACACTCAACAACGCTGCACACCAGAGCAGCTGCTGCCACAACAATCCCCCTTGTGCTCTTTTAATAGGGACGGCCTGCCTGGCCCGCCAACAACAAGGGCAGAGGAGAGAGGCAGACACACAAAAAGTGACACAACAGACAAACATATTGCAGGAGACTGGCTGTGACTGACACCGTTTTTAATGGTCGCAATATGAAAATACACAAAGCTGCACGTTATGAAACAAAACTGGGGCATGTGAGTTTAACAACAGGAAGTGGGTGTTGTACTACATGTCGTTTCTTCTTCCTAAAGACAGTCTATATCACAACAGAAAGCCAGGAAATCAATACACATTAGTGCTTCTATTAGCTCCAGGGTTCATGCTATTCCTGCAACAAGCACCTCAGCTATGTGTTAATATTAAATCAGCACCCCAAGTTAGGCACTCTGGAAATAAAATCCATATGGCAAACTCCTCATGGATATGAATATGTAGCCATTATTTTAAACGCTCTGTGGAGAATGGATGGAGCGCTCCTCTCCTCCTCCTCCTCCTCCTCCTCTCCTCTAAAGCCCGGCTGCCGGCTACTCATCCTGTGCAGTTACATAAACATGCTTAGCAGCAGAGGACAGAGGTGGGCATACACAGAACGTTCGTGCTGTCAAGCTGAGTAAAATGGAGAGATGGACGTAGATGCAAAGTGGGGGAGAAAAGTCAAAGCCGTGGGGGGACATGGGCAAAGAGAGAAGCAGAGTTAACTAAGACAAAATATGGAAAAGTGATTTGTTTATGTGCACATACTAAAATGCCCGTGGCTGTACGCAATACACGTGTGTCCCAGAAAAGTCTATCATTTATAACCACCAGCGTTATAATGCCTCTGAGTATCATCTGGCTGCTCCATGAAGAGATGGGGGGGATGAGATTCTGCTGGTTTCTACCTTTACCTACATGTGAACCTGTCCTTCAGAGGGCACAGAGAAGTACTGCATCAAAAAGCAGCAGCAGCATCACAGCTGAGCCTAAAATAGCTCCTGCACGCACCGGCGCACGACCGCTCAACACACTCCTGCAGCACTGCTGCTGAACAAACACTGACACAGCTGATCCACATACAAACAGCGCACATGTACACACATGAATGTCCCTTTGCACACGCAAGTGCAATCAAAGCAAACAATATTTAAGACAAATTTACAAGGAGGACAAGTACCTCCACATCACACCGCTTCCATTCAGACAAATGGCAAAGACACAGCATCAGCAGATTACTCACAGCAGACAGAGCTCAGATTCATGGTCCTCTCTCAGCTCTAAGGCAGGGATGGGAGAAAAAAAAAGCCGGGAGAGAAAAGGCTGAGCTGACGGTCAAGATGGAAAAAAAAGCAAGAAAAGCAGGGATAGAGGGAGACAGAGGCTGGAGAGTGGCGGACATTCCTCTAACTCCCACAGCACCTGGGATGTGAGTGGGTGGCTGGCAGCGTCACCGGGTCGCTGAAGACCTGCTCACGTCACACTTTTCATGAATGGAGCTGTCTGACGCAGAGAGGACGCGGCTCAAAGAGCAGAGGAGGGGGGGAGGAGGGGTGGAGCCTTCTGCACAGCCTCAGAGAGGAGGAGTAAAGGGAGATGAAGAGGAGAGGAGAGGAGAAGAGAAGGAGGAGGGGGGGATGTATTTCAAAGCAGCACCAGCTGGGAACAGCAGGTTAGGCTGCAGTGGCGTCTCTGTAAGTAGGACAGACTGTTTCTGCACAAGAGGAAAATCCCTTTGTACAAAATCAGTACCCGGCACACTCCATGCTAATTCTATCGACATCCCACATATGATTGCACACTGTATCTGGTATGCAAGCACGGGCTATCCATTTGTGACAAAACATTTCACACATACAGGCACACACACAGTCCAGACCTGCTCCTGTTGTCAAATAAACTCTGGATATGTGAGTGTTGTCATCAAGTTATTATGATTAACCTACATTTTCACCACAGGGTGCAAATGCTCTGCACAGCTGCGTTTTCTCTTAACAAGCTAAGATGTCTTTGACTGCAAACTGACAGACGTCTGTATTCAGTGTTTCTACAGAGCACGAAAACCACATTTGATCATATGTGTTCTCCATGTTTATAAGTGACATGCTAATATCAGCTGAGTTTGGCCAGTTTGCCAAGCTTCTCATGATGCCAACAGAGCACTCAAATGTCAAATCAAACCAACTAACAGGAGTCCATACTCAGGAGGAATAAGAAAGTTCAAGCTTCAGGGGCTGAAGGACTATGACAGTGGGAGAAAAAAATCAAAAAGGTCAGAGGCAGAATGTCAGAAGAACCGCTCTTTTCTCTCCCCGAAAGGTCATTCAATGTCTCTCACAATATGCTGAAGTAAAACCACTTCATTCAGCCATTTAGCGTCTCAGCACATTTGTGCATTTGAGTGCAGGTGTGCATGCACTGACCTGTCGGGTGGTTTCTGAGCATCTCACAGGTTTGCTGAGTGTGGTCTGGGCTCACGTTTGGCTCCGTCTTGCTTCTCACCTGCATAAACAAACACACAGAGTAGGGATAAAAGGTTAATGAGAATCAGTTTTAATGGCCAAGTAGGTGTGTGCACATAAAAGGAATGTGGCTTTGGTGTCGTAGTTGCTCTCAATGTGCATACACAGTGGAAAAACAAGGACAAGAAAGCTGAACAAGGCAAACATAAACATGTGACTATTATGTACAGACGTACATTAGAAAGATTCATATGCATGAGTGACATCCTTGTACAGACCGAGCACTGGTATTGCGAAGATGCATGAGTCTACAATGCACAATTGAAGAGCTAACAAAGGTATCGCCATCTGCAACAGTTTCAGGGTGACATTAAGAAATTGACTGAACGGTTGAGTCACCAGATAATCAAAAGACTGGAGAGAAAAAGGGAGTGCAGCTCAGACGGAGGGAGGTAGCAGTGCTGTGTGTGTCTGTAGTGTGTGTTTGTGAGTGGTGATGGCAGAGATTGAGACTGACTGCGGCCAGAGGGGGTATATCAAAAGAGACTGATTGAGAGGGAGGGCCTGCGGGTGAAAGGAAAGGCTCGGGGAACAGATGCTCCACCCCATCCTCTCGTTAGAGGCCCAAACCTCTTGGGAAGATGAAGATGGAGAGGGAGTAGTAGAAATGTAATGATGTGTGGTGGGTGGGGGGTTGGGAGATTGGAGCAGCATTGTCAAATCTCCATCCTCAGGCCACACCCCAAAAGGGGACACTGCCAGAGGAGGAGGTCTGGTATCCCGGGGCGAGGCTGAGGGGGAGACTTCCAAACACGGCCTATAAATGGCGTGAAATGACAGTCAGATGAGTCACGGTGCAGATGGCCGCGGATGGTGGCTCTAATGGGACCGACGTTAGGGACTGGTGAGTGTGTTTGGCAGATTGTTGGATCTGTGAAAACTACACCTTTTGTGATGCAAAGTCCAAAATTAACACAATGTCAAGCATTCTGCGGGCCCCGAGGAGAACATGAGTGGGCGTAAGCCGAAATTGCTATTCTCGCCATGTGCCTGAAGACACACTCCTGTAAACACTGCGTACACAAAAACACAGCAGGGGAATTCCCAAAAATATAGCTCTAGTTAAATATTGGCAAAGAAAGAGAGGAAGAGAGAAACATTAGGAATCCATAGGAGCAGGGAATCTAAATACTTGATCTGTTTGCTTAGTGAGAACATCTAGCTCGGCTCTATAGCTGAAACTCCAAAGGTCAGCAGATCATAAGCCTGTGTGCTCACGTGGAAACAAGCAAAGCCACACTAGGCCTATATTATGAAAACAAGCCAGAAACGCCCCCGACTAAGTATTCTTCAATAGATATTAAACACTTTTAAAGCCGAGAGAGCAAATTCAGGTGTCACGATACACTTAAAGGAAATGGGAATAAGAGATCCAAAGGAGGTAACAAGTCTCAAGCAGTGATATAACATTATGTATTTATCTTTTTTTTTTACAATGTCTTTTTTTGCAGTATTATTTAAAAATTAGCTACACAAATCTAAAGAGGTTTTTCAGTGTTTTAAATATGTAGTTAACTTTTAAAAATGCTACCCTAGTTGTAGCTTTAAACAAGTATTGATTGCGTTTACTTTAAAGATGAAGCATAATGCTAGTTTTCAGGTTCATACTTGTATTTTGTTTGTCTACTAGAACATGTTTATAAGCTTTAATGGTCAATACAGAATGACTGCCTTGCTGTTGATGCCTCCTGCAGCTGTAGTCTGTCCCGAATCGTATGTAGCCATGACTGAGACATTTCTTCAAATATAGATATATCGCTGCAAAGAAGCTACATGTTCTAAAACATGGATGCTTAACACATATCTTTCCCCCCAGCAGCACAGAAGATCTGAACAATCACCACAGTTCCAGGGTGGGCACCCAAATTAGTGTCACCAAATCAGTCTCTGACCAAATGTCGCCCCTTCTGTACTTAGAGTTGAATAGTGGCCAGAAAAGTGTTTTTGCAAAACATAATGATGACACAGTGACCTTGACCTTTGACATTTAAACACCAAAATCTAATCAGTTTATCCTTCAGTCCAAGTGGACGTTTGTGCCAAATTTGAAGAAATTCCCTCTATGTCTACTTGAGATATCATGTTTACGAGAATGGGTCGCCATGAAAAAATTATGGCTCCAATCAAGGCTGTCATCGGCATAGAAACCCTTTATTTCTCTATACTGTCTGTGCTGAAACACCTGTTTTCACTCTCTGTCTGAAACAAGCCCAGTCCTGCTCTGATTGGTCAGAGTTTCCAGGTCTTTCCTATCTGCACTGTCGATGTCTCCGTACCATCACTGCATTTGGGGGAATGACTGTAACAGAGTACAGCGGCACTTTCAACCATGAAAAACCAGTAATAAAAGCTTCCAAAATCTTCACAACCAAACATGTTCTGGCACGAATATGATACAAAACTGGGGAGAAATTAATAACATCAGCAACCAAGATTACAGGTCTCACTGATGTTAGCATCTAGTTTTATCTAGCAGTTTATGTAATGTAAAAACTTGCAGTTGCCTAGAGTAGATGACCATTTAAAGAAATCCGTCACAAGTTGACTTCAGCTTGTCTCTAAAGTAGAAGAAACAGTTCGAAGTATTCAGAATTGTCCAGAACCTGAGGGTTTTGTTCACAGGGACTTCTTTAAAATATATTAACCTCATTATTTGAAACTTTGGCCACGTTTAATATTGACATTCGACATTTTAACATTATAGAAAATATGGATAAGTCCAGCCACCCTGCTCATTTTCAGTACTACATAAAAAAACCTATGGGAGTTAGAGTGATTCATGGCTGTAAGAGCTGGCTTTAATTTCAAAACTAAATGCCCTTCTCTGATTGTACTCCTTCCATGCTTCAATTATGCAACAAAGATTTAAATTCATTTAACTTTAATTAAAAGTTTCAAATAACTTTGGGAAGCGGCAAGCACGGCAGCTGAAATCTGAGCGCACTCATTTTCCACCTTGATTACAGCTTCCTCAGGTAGAAACGGCCTTTCAGTACAACACGTCTGTTGATTAATGATGTCAATAGGACTACAAGCAATCATAAAATGAAAGCAAAGCTCCTTACGCCAAGATTACAAACAGTTATTTTGTGATAACGAGTAAACAAAACCCTCATGGCCTCTCAGGCTCTCTCGACACACCTCTGCTGCGCTGACCATCTGCCACATTTACTTTTGCTGGAAGAACATGGACGAGCCACCTGCCTGACAACTTGAGGTGATGCTGTGCTGTGTTTCTGATTGCTTCAAACTGTGTTAATTTGCAGTGTCCAAGTCAGTGTTATTCTCAGCGGCATGCCATTGCTTGTTATGCCCTATGACTTTGCCACAGGCAACGTCTTTAATGATCACCAATCAGTAGCCACTCATGATTTTGTCAAGCAACAAGATAAATAAAGTCATAGTTAGATAGTCGGCTACATCTTTGACATCTGTCTTACACAAGGATATGTTATGATTGTATTCCTACTAGAAAGTGTATGCAATCAAACTAACAATCTCCCTTTAAGATTTTAATGTAACTAAAGTAAATTAGTCATATAGAAAATAAGGATATTTTTGTCAAGTATTTCAGAATCCATTTCAAGCAAAGTGAAGTTGAGGACACATCATTAACGGATGGTGACAGATGTTTAAGGCTTAATGCTCAACGTTTAAGTGAAACACAGCAATCACCTCAAATTCAACTTGACACTGAAATCCACACTTTCTCAGTGTCCGTCTGGCATCTACCAGCTTCTTGTTTTGTCCGACCAACATTGCAAAACCCAAAATATTCAATCTACAATAAAATAAAACAAAGAAAAGCAACAAATCCACACGGTGTCTGACAGATCGGTATCAAATCTATCATCATTCTGATAATATTTAGACTTCACATTATAATTCTAAGTTGATCTAGACGTTACTTACATCCATCAGTTGTCCACAAATTATAACCTGGACATTTTGAATCCAAACCATTATGTTTTACATTTACTTATTTCAAGCCTCTGTTCTGAATTACAGCTATAATCAGATATTGACGTCCTTACTCAGTTTATAGATGTCAAAGGTGGTCAAAATAAACTTCTTTATACATTGCCGAAACCAAAAACATAAATAAAGAGTCTGACCTCAGTCTCTCAATAAGCCTTTCTCCAGCGGTGACCGAAGCCTCCTGCTCTGTCTCCATCACCGGCACACAGACATGATGCACAGCCAGTCAGTGCTCCATGTCCCCTGGCCTCACCTCCAAGTGCAACAGAGCTGTAAACCACACTGGCTCGGCTCCGTTATACACACTCATTACTATTTCACCAGCAGCGGAACAACAGCACTGACAGCTCCTGTGTCCTCCACATTAATAAGAGAAAAACGCCACTGCAGCTTACAGTGGTTTATCTTTACAATCTGCCATCGCATGCAGCGGCCAGGTATAGACACGCTGTCCCACACACATATACATGATTCTATGATTACAGACGCATAGGTAAGACATCCATGGAGGTCTGCTCAGTCTCCCAGTGATGCTGACATGTTCAGTTATGAGGTGATCATACTGGGTGGAAGAAGTAATCAATGTCATCACAAAGACCACTCAAATGAAAGTAATTAAAAATGTCACAAAAGTAAACAAGTAAAATGCCAGTATGAAACTACAGTGCAATTTCTGAAGAAATTGCAGGTGCGAATGCTGCATGCTGAATAGCTGGCGTTACACTGCAATGCTGGCTTTGAATGTGAATAATACCATTAATGTATGGATTTGAAGGTTTTTTTGAAAGCTTATGCTACACTGCAATGCCGACTTGAATGTCTAAGAAGAAGGTAAAGCAATAGGAATAGCTAAAAAAGTTAAAAGGGGTCAAATGAGTAAGAATGTCATTGAAAAGTTGAATGATACCAATACTGTGGAATATTTCAAGGTTCTTGAAAAGCTGACACTACACTGCAATGCTGGCTTAAATGTGTAAGAGGCAGGTGAGGTAGTACAGGTGTAGTTCACTTGGTTGAAGGATGAAATCTTTGTCTAGATGAGGCTTATATACACTTCTTTTTTGGAAACATGCTTGGTTTTTCATGCAACAGTTTTTAGATGCAAAAAAAACAAAAAACCAATCAGTTAAGGTTAAATGTTTTATTCTCCAATTTGTTTTAGTAATTTGTAAATTAAAAAAAAAAGCCTGATAAATAAACCTTACGTTGACATTTTGTGAAAACCTTGCTCTTTATGCTCATTTTAATTGAGGATAAAACAATTTGCTAAACTTGCACTCTTCTTTGATCAAAGCCCTTCTGATCTGAACCTAAAACTTGCTGGTTTGACGCATGTTTTGTTGACAAAGTCCTTGTACACCTTGTGCTTTGACAAAATGTAACATTTGACAGTTTTGTAGATAAACACATTTTCTAAGTTACTGAAAAAGTACTGAACCGGCAAACTCTGAGACAATCGATGTGATAAACTTGAAAATAGTGTGCAAAGCAATTAAACTGTCAATAAAGGCCTCCCTCAGACTGTGATTGGCTCAAGGCCTATTGTTGGCACAGCAACAGTCTGTCTGCACAGAGACACATAAGAGACTTCTAGAAGAGAGATTTCATTTCTCAATCTATGTTTACTTTCATTCAATAGGGCAGCGAGGTGGTAATGAAAATGTACACATCTTACCTGTTGAACTATATCATTCTTTATCTTCAAAATACGGTAATACAGCACTGAACTGTCCTGCAAAGTCAGAAACAGTAGCTAACAGTAGGTCAGGTCAAAATTAAGTTCAGACCAGCTAACCTACCATTAGCCACCAGAATAGGCTAACAATAACTTTAGCTGCCATCTCAGCTTATAAAGGAGAGTTCACCCCAAAATCAATAATACATTTTCCTCTTACCAGTAGTGCTATTTAACAGTCTAGTCTGTTTTGGTGCAAGTTGCTGAGTGTTGGAGACATCAGCCGCAGAGATGTCTGCCTTCTCTCAGATATAATGCAATCAGATGGCACTCGGCTTGTGGTGCTCAAAGCAACAAAAAATACATTTGAAAAATTCAACAGCAATGTCTCTTTCCAGAAATCATGACACGTTTACTCAAGATAATCCACAGACCTTGTTGTGAGCAGTTTCATGTAGGAACTATTTTCTTTCAAACTACACCCTCCAACCATTATCAAGAAGGAAGAAGGAAGCACACATCTACTGCTACAGTATCTTACTTCAGATGCCAAGATGGCGCCTATTCATTCCAATGGAGTTGCTCACCTGGCGCATACGCCAAAAAGAAATCTAGCTTCTGGGTTTACTTCCGCAGTGTAGAACCCACTGAATATGCGCAGCAGTGTTTCTCCCTGCTGAACCCACCCATGAGTTCCTGCTTGGATCATAGACTTCACATTGTGATGGCTTCACAATTTTTTAAATGACTTTTCTCAGCTCAAGGAAAGTTTTGCAAATATTAAACCACAATGGCTCAAAAAATCATAACTGAAAAAGTCTCAATTGAACTTGTGTGCATTTCGAGGTGACCTATCAGTGGTTTTACAGATGTCTATTTTAAAGTGATAAACTATGGGGAAAATGCTCTTTGGGCCACAGGGGATTTTTTTTGCTGCAATATTGCAAACGTATGGTCCCTGGAAAAACTGACTGCAAGGCTGGGCAGCATTCCTTGGGCCTGCTGGCACCACTGAGCTAGCTAACGGAACAGCTCAGCTGACGAGGACACCTTTCATGTTTACATCTTGCATCAGGAGCACGATCCTCTCATCCATGAGTAGATGTACACTTCCTTCTGTGTGGTGATACAGTTGGCAGGTTTAGTTCCGTAGAAAGAAAATAGTTCCTACATGATACTGCTCACGACAAAGTCTGTGGATTATCTTGAGTAACCGGGTCATGATTTCTGGAAAGAGACATCACTGTTAAGTGTTTCAAATGTATTTTTTGGCACTTTCAGCACCACTAGTTCTATTAAATTGGAGAGAAGGCAGACATCTCTGCGGCTGATATCTCCAACACTTGGCAACTCACACCAAAACAGCACTACGGGTAAGAGAAAGATATGTGTTTGATTTGGGGTTGACTGTCCCTTTAAGATGCTTTTAAGCCACACATTTAGGTGTATTAAACTGCACAATAATTCATGATACTGATTTTAATGTAATTACAAACAAATATTAGATGGAAAGTAGAATGAATTTCCTCAAGACTGATTAGAGTGCTAATTTGGGTATTATGTACTTGGGGTAAAACAGTAATCTGCCTAAAAAAAACATACATACTACTTTGGGGGTCTGGTGACACCTGCAAGATCTCTCCTTTATTTGCAGCACTTGAGATTACAACATCTTTATTTTTACTGTACAAAAATCCCTCTGATAACATGTCTTGCTTGCACTGTTTCAACACTTTCACAAAAAGCTTTTTGGGTACCGACTGTAATCCTATAAATCACACAGCTCAGAGCCAGCTGGTCGGCCGTTAGATAAAATGGAGTAATTGGAGGGAGGAAGTCAGATGAGTCAGGGAAATACCTAAACTAATGAGAATAGATTGGTCCTGAGCATGTTGCCTTGATGCCCAAGGATAAACCTGCTTGGCTAAGATGGATGATAGAAACCGAGCGGCCTGGCTCATTGGTTGGTTTTTACAAAGCCAGGCATGGATGAGTGAGTCCTGCACACAACAACCATTGATTCTGAGAGACAGATAATGCTTGTGAGATTACCGTGCTGAGCCCACCAACAACCCCACAGCCTGACCAATCCGCACTGAGAGGAAATTACATAACAATGACTGTTCAACACTCCTGCAGGATTCTGCCCGCACCACAACAATCCATCCATCCTGGTTCCCTCTTTATCATGAGTTCAGAGTCGACTGCAGGAGCAAACAGATGAGGAGCAGCACACAGAGAGCCTGGCTGTGCTGTCCTCCCTCCCAACTGTATGCACCTGGTAATCCCGAGCGTGATTTATGGGATTGCGTGCAGAGCTATAATGCAGAACACAGCAGCCAGTCTTAGATAACATGAAATGTTATGAAGGCTCGCCAGCCTTCTTGCTTCTAATTATTTCACTAAAGAGAATTACAGAAGTGGGAGGATGTGAACACTCGCTGGGATGTCACATACACTTCACCTCCTCCTTCCACATCCCTGGACGGAGGATGTAAGAAAGAGTGTGGGGCTGTAGTGGGTGGCAGGCAGTGGTGGTCTGCATGAGATTACAACTGTGTAGCCTGGGGTGTGTATGGTGGTGCTGCTGCTGCCTGCTGCTCGCTAGGGTATATGAATATATGAGGTTACATATACAGAGACAGGTGGAGACTGCAGGGCAGAGCATATAACTAACATAAAGTATGCACTGTACACAGCTATATGATCATCAGAAAAAAGAAAATCTAAATTATTAAGTGTCGTAATAGTCAAATAATTAAAAGTGATCTGGCTCAAAAATGTTTGTTTAGCTGAAACTAACAATAATTACTGTTAAGGCTTGGTATTGTTTTAAAACAATACCATATCAGTACCAATACCAGGACCCTTAAAGGAATAGTTCGGATCTTCTGAAGTGGGGCAGCAGCAAAACTAATTTTAGCCGCCTAAAAAAGTCAGTATCAGTTTAACTATACGCTATATTGAGAGTATTTTCGAAGCCATTATAACAGTCTTTTAAGCCAGACTCCATTGGGAAAAACAGTGATTTAACATTGCTGTACATGGGAGCTGCTGGTCTACCACTGCCTCTATCAATTATTTTGTTTGTGCTATTGTGTGACTTTAGTGTTTAAAGTGGTTAGTTCAGATACACGAAACTCACACAATAACACAAATTAATTAGCTGATTGAAGCAGCAGTAGACCTGCAGCTCCTGTGTTCAGCGAGCTAAAATTACTGTTTTTGTCAATGGAGACTGGTGGATTTGACGAGAGTATCGATGGGGAACTTAAGCCATTAATGGCTTTCCCTTAGAAACGGGCTGTCTGACGCAAAGGTAAAGCAGTGAAGATACTCTCAATATAGAGTTCTCCTAAACTGGTATAGATATTTTTAGGTGGAACTTTTTTTAGGTGGCTAAAATACATTTAGCTTCTGTGTTGGACTCCAGCCTGCTTCTTCAAACTGGGGGGTGCTGACTTACATCTACTGTGTCTGGATAAAACCCTACTTCAAAAAAAATCCAAACTATCCCTTGGAAATTGATACCAATAGAGTAAATCATTTGATACCCATAATGTGAATGTAGTGGCTTGTAGTATAGTCACACTTTCAAACATTTTGGTGGCATTCCGGCACGCTGAATTACCAACTCAGTCCAATACACTGCCCTCGTGCTGCTGCAGTAGTGTGAGCTCGGTGTTGTGGATAGTAGCTGTGAGAGTCCGCTTGCGCACATACACAGTGACAGGGCTAACTGTTAGCATCACACTGCTAACATTACCTAACTGTTATTAATGGGTTTTCCATCAGAGTCCAGCAGTTTCGTAGCCGTCTGAGTTTGTTGGGACCGTTTTAACAGCTCAGCGTTGGATGTTAGCCACTGCCGCTGCTTTTGCTCGTGCTAAATGGGCAAATGTTGAACTGACTGTTTGCCGAGGAGAGTGGCTTGAAGACACAGCAACAGAAAGTCTGCTGATCCGGTGGGTTGTCGGCACAGTGTGGGGTCAGACCCCCAGCCCAAAAAGGATTGAATGCAGGTATTGTTTGACTGAAGACATTTCAAAACTACTTGGTACTGGGTTATTTAGGTGGATACCTTAAAGATATAGAGTACCAATACACAGCCCAATCAGTAATTAGTATCAATCAACCTACAAATTATTTTTTCAACTTAATATATAGTCTGTAAGATGTTAAAAAGCTGCGGAAAATACCCATCTCAAGTTCCCAGAGTCCATATGACATTTTGAAATGAATTGATTTATGTGACTAACAGTAAAAACCCAAATATAATGGGTTGTGTGAGGGTAATAGTGTTTGTCGATTTTCTTTAAACTCTCAATTAATGATGATTTAGTATAGAGTTTTAGATTGGGCTACCCGTACAGTTTGCCTCTTATTTAGGCTTGCTGCTGCTCCACTTTAATATTCGTTTAGTCACATGGTGCATGCGGCACATTAACACCTTGTGATTGATTTAGAGAAATAATCCCTATTGCATTAGACTAGCATTACTCACGGACAAATAAGAATGCATTATACTATGATCTATGAGTAACAGAGCACCACATTTATTCACGTTATTCTATAGATGCACACATCAGAGGTGGGGGATACTGCAAACCACACATACACACAGCCTCTATGACTTGTGCATGTGCTCTGGTTCTTGCTCCTCCACTCGTGTGTGTTAATATGCTCCCCATGAGGCGCTGCAGGCTGTGGTAATTATAGAAGCTCGGCTAGCAGACGCATCACAAGAGAGAAGTACATTTAAAGCCATACAGTACATGCATATATGCACACACACTAAAGCACATGCACAACCAAAACATTGTAGATGGCTGTATGGAAAATAATCACCCACGTTAACTGCATTTTGCGCAAACGTTCTCACATGAAATGGGTCTCCTGTGAAGGTTTTCATGGTGTTTTGCCTCATTTAATATAAATAAATGTATCGTTTATCAAAATATTTCGGCAGACACGGACTAATCTCCAAAATTCATCCACCATTGCTCCAGGAAGTAAAGCCTGCATAATATTTGCAGCACAGTCCAGGCTGAGCCCAATACTGAGTGAATCTAACCCCCTCGCAGTCAAAACTGTAATACCCCTGCCCAGATATAAAGACATGACGGGCTTAACCCACTTCTCAACAGAGTCGCAATCCTCAAACAGGCTGACCAGCAGAGCCTCTGCGAATGTGTCCATTAAACCCTTTGGCAAACGACAACCCCAGGAGAGCCAACAGAACAGAGGGGCCCCGGAAGATGGAGGATGCTTAATTTCTTAATCAAGCTGAGTTGCCATTATTGGCATTTAGTGGTCTGATATAGATGTGAGGCGTGCCAGGCGGGCTCTCGGTGTGACAAGCTGGCCCTGCGTGTGGCGCACAGTAAGCTAAGGATGGGGATGGAGGCAGGAGCTCAGACAGTGTCATTACAGAAATGTCAGTCAGAAGGAGGGAAAGGAGGAGAGGGCCTGAGGGAGGAGGAGGAGGAGGAGGAAAAGGAGGAGGAGAGGGGGTGAGTGAGTATGAGGATAAAGACAGAGAGGGAACGAGAGGAAAGGGGGCAAGACATTCATGTCCACATTCCTCTCCCAGCCCAACGTTTGTTGTTTGGCTTTTTCCACTCAACTGCCCTTCAATGGCTGCACTGCACGCGATGTGAACATTCAGCACATAAACCTATGTGATGTCTATTTTTAACAGCTGTAGGCGTTCTTTACTGTAAACTAAACACACCTGAAACATACATCTTTTAAAATAATTCTGGGACAGATGATAAATTTTGACCCTTTAAGATGCACCACAGCTGTTTTATGATTCATTTTTTGTAGTTTGATTTACTATGTTGGGTGCAGGACTTTAACTAATAATAAAAAAATTTGTGTTGTCTATAAAACGTCACAAATTTGTTAGAAATGCCCATTAAAATCTCCCACAGCTCAATGTGGATAATGTCTTCAAATGTCTTGTCTCTGCCAACCAACAACCTCAAGGAATTCAACTTACAGTGACATAAATTGGAAGAAAAGAATCCAAATCCTCACACGTAAGGAGCTGGAATCAGATAGTTTTTAGGGTATTTGCTTGATAATTAACTTCGACAAATAGTCAATTAGCAAAACTGTTAGTGCAACGTATTAAAGTGAATTAAAGTGCATGTTACGTGCATTCTCTAATTTTATGCCACATTGTCTACTGGTTACTTGAAAATTGCATTTTATGGAAAACACTGAATAACACTGAGCCCAATTTTGGCATTTAACAACATTATGGACAATGTTGATTGTGACAATGTTGAATTTTACTGTACAAATGAATCAATAATTAAGTGTAATTGACTAAAAAAAAAGAACTGTAGACCCATACAGGTAGGGCTGGGTTATATGGCTTAAAAATACTGTGACATATTTAGGCTATATTGCGATACATGATATAAATCTTGATATTATAATGATATTATAATATTATTAAATGAACTACAGTTACATTGAAGTTAGTTAAAGTAGCTACTCTCATAATAAAGTTAAATAAAGCACTATTATGATAATGTTTAATAAAATACTGTTATAATAAAGTTAAATGAAACAGTGTTATAATCAAATAGACCGAAGTAAAACCACTGGTGCTTTTATTTTAAATACCTGGCTCGTCTCAGCTGTAAATGTTTTTGCTGTGAACGTGATGCTTTTGGTAAACAGTCAGATGTTAGCAGTTAGCACAAAGTTAAACTGTCGCCACTGCACCGTTAAACATGTGGATTTATTCACTGTGAGCTGGAAACACACTATCAGTTCTCCAGTTCATATATCTGTAATATTTGCAAGTCACACTGGTGCTCAATGGTAACAAATGCGACTTAACAGTTGCAGTCTGGAGCCCTGCAGGTACAAAACACACACTCCATCTGCTCACATTGTCGTTAAACTCATTACAGAAAATGTCAGAATTTTTTTCACTGTAAGCTAGAAAAAAACTATCTGCTCTCCAGTCCACATATTAATGATAATTACAAGTCACACTGGTGCTCCATGGTAGCAAAATGCGACTAAACACTAGCAGTCTGAAGCCCTGCAGGTACAAAACACACGCTCCATCTGCTCAAACTGTTGTTACACTCACTGAAGAATATGTCATAATCTATTCACTGTGAGCTAAAAACAAACTATCAGCTCTGTAGTCCATATATTAATATTATTTACAAGTCGCACTGGTGCTCCATGGTAGCAAAATGCGACTAAACACTAGCAGTCTGAAGCCCTGCAAATGGGAAACACGCTTTACCTGCTCACACACCAATGCTCAGGAGAAAGTGATCTGGATGGGCAGGAGTGTGTGTGAGATGATGGTTAAAAAAAAAGGATGTGACAATTTAAATTCAATGTTCGCAATATAGTTATTTCATACATCCCTTGTGAAACAAGTCACAACAAATTGAGTATATTTGATATATCACTCACCCCTACACACAGGTGTTACCAGTTATTCTTTTCTGATTAGTCCTGCTTTAATGATGACATCAAAGCTGACATCAGAGTGATGGAGATGTCAAACCATCTGTGTACACCCACACAGTGCTGAGAGAAGTCTAATAAACCAAATGTGAAAACACCTGTGGGTGTGAGTGTGTGTGTGTGTGTGTGTGTGTGTGTAGGGGAGTAACTAATTTAGACAAGACAAATTACTTTAACATATCACCTTTCAAATCAGACAACGGTTGTGATAGATCTTCATAAGGGCAACACTTCACTGACGATGACACATAAAACCTTAAATGTTTCATCTTATGAAACACAGCGATGAGCTTATTCATTAAGCCTGATGGGACACGACACTGACTGGAGTCACCACTATATAAATGTGACCCAAAACAAACAAGCCGAGTCTCCGGGGCTGGGATTAGAGAGATCAGACCAGCTGCAAGGCTACACTGCTGCTGTCGCTACACATGTCAATTACATAAATACAGCTTCCTGTCTCTACGCCAGCATCAGGACCGCCTGCACCCCACCCCACCCACCCCTGCCTATGCCACTGCTGGCGCTCTGCTCGACGTGGCACTCATGAGCTCAGATGTGCAGGTAGTCTTGACACCTGGGTAAACACCACGTTGCCATGCAACAGCATCACCAGACTGACCCACTTCCTCAAGCAGAGGGGATTTGAGCACTGAACCACTTAGAAGATAAGGGTGGTGGTATGCTGTATTTGTACTTATTGTCTGTAAATCCCATGGAAAAAACAAAAACAAACATGTAAGTACATTTATTTAATTATAATGATAAGATAAAGCAAAAACTGTGTCTACTTGCACTTTGAATACACATTCCTTGTGCTAGTTTCAGCATTTTGGCATATGTATGGCTAAGCAAAACTAAACGACAGTACCCATATTTGTAGCAATAAAGGAACATGTCACCCAGTGTAACACTGAAATCCCTCTTCATTTGCTGCTCAGTGTCCGTGCTCTTCTTCTTCACACATAAAATATATTCAAAGAGCTTCCAAAGACAAAACTGGCCTACATGTGTAGCTGCTCACGTTTGCTGTTCACCTGGTGTTCGGTGTCTCTGTGCCATAGTTAACAACACCTGAGAGGTGTAGCCTTCAACGCGCTGTTAGGGGGGACCACATTTGGCTGATTGGTGCCGAGTGTTTGACCTGTAACTGCACCACACACGGGCGGCAGATACAAGGGAGGCAAAGCCATTAGTGACACACGTGGACACTTACGGGAAATGTCGCACTCAGCACAATGGGGGTGGAACACAATGCTGCTGCTGCCACCGCCGCTGCTGTCATGACAGCACACAGCATCCACCACTCACACATGTAACACTCTCCACCGCTGACTGACCGTCAGAGTGTGGGACAGAAATAAACTGTTGTGACATGAAGTCTTGGTGAAAGATGGATGAATGATCGTCTTTGATTTGTGTCAGATGGAAGCTGAGAGCTTGCAGGGTGATATGTTACCAGTCTCACATCTGGCACAGGACACATCTCCAGTTTATTAGGTACACTTAATGCAGTCCAATACAACAACAGTCCTGCAATAAATCCTACCCTCATGAAGGTTTTCATGATCTGATTTTGTTGAAACTGTTTTGTTGAGGTGTTAGAGGTGTGTGGACAAGAATCTGAGTCATGATCTGCTGACTAGGGCTGGCACGATATCAGATTTTCACTATGTAATTATCGTGGCCTAAAGAGTTCCTGATAACGACATTACTGCAATATCTAATAATATTCAGTTTCATTACAAACACATTTTGTGAGTTGGAGGGAGAGGCAACATGCAAAAACACGTGGCTCGGAAATTACAAATAACTGTAATTGAAATAATTAACATAACAAGACACACCTGATCATTTTGCTTTTAAATCTAACATTTATATTAGGTTTGGGCGGTATCAAGGTATTACACTATACCGGGGTATTGAAAAAATCCTGAAGGTACAGTTTTCAAAATCGTCAAAACTACAGACGCTCCTGTTTCTATTAAACTGGTATGGAGATGCTGTATTGAGGCAATGTATTGTAGTTCACAACACGCTCCACCAGAGGTCAGTCTTTACCTGTAAAACAGGCAGTTCAGCTACGAAAGATTGAGCGGTAGGGATAACGTTACAGGACTAATAAAAAAGAAGAATGCCCCTACCTCTGTTTGGGAGTGCTGCCACTTAAATCTTCATCTTGAGACAACTTCTTCCAACCACAGAAGCAGGTCATTAGCCACATGACTTTATTCAACACATCAGCTCCGTTTAGTCTACTGATGTGCTTACTGCTGCGACAATAAGCGTCATCTGGTCTTCTATCTCCCATCTTTTCATTATTCTATGGGCCATGAGGATTTAAACCCAGCAAGACTTGCAGTGGCGTAAGTTGCGATGGCCCCCAGTGCATGCTATTATGACGGGCCCTAGTGCATGCTAT
Organism: Epinephelus moara; assembly: GCF_006386435.1. Classification (NCBI taxonomy): domain Eukaryota; kingdom Metazoa; phylum Chordata; class Actinopteri; order Perciformes; family Serranidae; genus Epinephelus; species Epinephelus moara. The sequence goes on from NC_065512.1 coordinate 23,387,626, forward strand.
TGTGTACGTATCGTCTCGTCTCATTTCGTCACATGATCAAAGACCTGACACTGATTCGTCAACACAGATATTGCCAACAGTCATCACTGCATATTTTTATATGACAAAAAAATCCAAAGAAAGTAAGAAATGTATTTTTTATATATAATAAGCATATAATTTCGCTATAGACGCTATTGACGACTTTACAAAAAAAAAGCTTGACGGAGATGGGTTCGCCTTTTTCAGGGGCATATATACCAAATGGCACTGTTTTTGAGTTAATGAGAGTTCTTCTTTGAACACAGGCATACTTCCAAGTTGGCAATCCCTCATATGGGCTCAGTCTCTACCCAGCACGTTATTGGAGGGCCCACTCCACCTCATGGGCACCAGTACAACTGCACTGCCTGCACTGTCTATATTTACGCCCCTGCAGACTTGAACACAGCCTTGTAGGGTTGACAATAACATACATGCTACAATGACATCTATCACCAACAGCTCAGCTTTTATTTATTTACACTAAATCGTATACAGTATACAGCAGTAAAATGTCACAAAGGTATGATTAAATAAATACTGCCCGAGCCTAGTTCATAAGCAAGTAATACCTACATTTTTTAAAAGGGTGGCCATTTTGTTGCAATACTATTACTGCGTTTAAAATCTTTTAATAGCATTCAATGAGTTGACGAGTACACGCATAATGACTGGTTTGGGACTGGGATCTGACTCAGGACTTCTTAAAGCAGAACTGCAGCTGCAGCTTAAGTTTCATATAAACTGTTTAAACGTGAGCTGAACATTGTCAGAGGTAGGATTTACTGCAGGGTTGTTGTATTAATGTATATTAGTGTAAGTCAGGTGTACTTACAAACTGGCAGCTGAGTGTATTCCCAGTATAATAAGAAATAATCTACTGAGTGATGACCACAGGTTATTATATGAGAGCCAACCTGTCCCAGCAGGATCTTTATTTCACTCTTTTATAGCCACGTAGTCAAAAATACTATTCAAAAGTAACAATCCTACTCAAAAACAAACACTTCTTCACCACCCACTATAATTTAGCCTCCTCTCCTGCAAAACAGCACCCAGCAGCCTATAATTTCCTGCTTCTCCCTGTTAAAACACACAAGGAAGAGTCTCTTTTACCAGTCTAGTATTCAACAAGATAGTCCACTGGGTTACATAATGAAAGCGAAAAAGAAGTCTAACCTTTTAATACTTGCATGCAGGAGACTTTGTATGTGTAGTTTGTCTCGGAGTGACTCAAAGTGGAGCTGCAGTGTGTCTCTGCTGACAGCTGGGTGTCATAGGTGATGATATGCGGCTGATATTAGGCTCATAAACAGTATAAACAGTAGGTTTAACAGACCATGGTCGTCGTGTTAATGCACACACAGACCGCAGCTCCACTGACAGCTGCCCCACTCAGCACACTCGGCTTCATCCCACAGTCAAACCAAAGCCTCTCCCGTCAAACTCGGCTCGTGCTCAGGGTGTTAAAGTGTCCGTGACGCTGCGTGTGTCGACTAAAGTCATCAAAATGTCTGAATATTACCGTGTAGCTGCGCTGAAGCCCTCAGAGATGTCCGACAGCTCCTCTCTGTCTCTCTCGGTCCATCTATTTATTATCCAATCCAATGGTATGGTCTTGTGAGCGTGCTACGTCACTTCCGGACACTCTGGCCGTACACCTGTAAACCCCAGCGCTCACGTCATCGAAGATCGTCTATTGAAGAGATGAATACAGCGGCTGAAAAACAAGTAGAGCTGAAGTACCTGCAGCTAGCAGCCTGTTTGTCTGCTTTAGCAAATGGCAAATGCCAAAGCAGCAGTTTTTATCTAAGGTACTTGTACTTTACATGAGTATTTCAATTTTAGTTTAGTTTTTTGCACAATTAAAACTCAAAAAAGGCGAGAAAAATAAATAATGAATAATGAAATACAGGGCAGGGAGGCAAAACTATTTTTCCCCAACTATTTTTATTGGAGGTTTTAATAAATCATAGCAATAGTATAAAAGTGAAGACAGAATTTCTGGTACAAAAATATAAAAAATATATTCTACAAGTTAAAAATCAAAAATACCCTTAAAGGTGATTTGTCATACATGTGTAGAAAGAGTACGGAAGCGTATTGCATTCACTTGACAAATAAAAAAAAAAGATCAGTTTTATTGAGTAATTTTTTCTGTTTTTCGGTGTAATTTTTTATTTTTCTGTTTTTTGGTGTAATTTTTTCTGTTTTTCATGGAATTTTTTTTGTTTTGTTTTTCGTGGAATTTTTTTTCTGTTTTTCGTGGTAATTTTTTTTGAGTTAAGAGTGCAATAGAACAACAGACGCTTTCATTGCTTTCTTGAGAGCTTGATATAATGGAAGCAAACATGACCCGCTTGTTTCTCTTAACTCAGAAAAAAATAAAAAAAATAAAAAAAATTCCCAGAAAAAAAAAAATACCATGAAAAACAGAAACAAAATTACCATGAAAAACAGAAAAAAATACCATGAGAAACAGAAAAAAAAATACCACGAAAAACATAAAAAATTACACCGAAAAACAGAAAAATTAAAAAAAATTACTTCGAAAAACAGAAAAAATTACTCAACAAAACATTTTTTTTTTGTCAAGTGAATGCAATACGCTTCCGTAAAAAAGACACAAAAAATAATATTTATGAATAAAACGTATCATTCTATTTTTTTTTTTTTATGTATTCATTTTTCATGTATTCATATCATTTATTTATTTATTTATTTTTACTTCACTACATTTATCTGTTAGCTTTGGTTGAAATATAGACCCTGGCTACTTGTCAGGTCGAGATTTTACAAGTTAAACATATTATCAGTTTAAAAAAAATTGATGCATTCTCATAAATTAAATTGCATAACAGCATATTATGTAATTAAAATAATTCTGTTTATTGTTTTTTAAAACAATAAAAAAGGAAAATAAATACATAAATAGTTATAGAAAAAAATAAAATAAGCAAACAACAAAAGGGTGGGGGGGGGGGGGGGGGGGGGATTTAGGAGGATGACAATGTTTTGTGTCATTTAAACTGGGCTAGTTAGGGGAAGAACTTGGTGCATATTTCTTAAAGTGCTCTNAAAAAAAATAAGCAAACAACAAAAGGGTGGGGGGGGGGGGGGGATTTAGGAGGATGACAATGTTTTGTGTCATTTAAACTGGGCTAGTTAGGGGAAGAACTTGGTGCATATTTCTTAAAGTGCTCTATAAAGGGTTGCCAGATTTGGTAGAATTTGTTTTCACATTCTCTTAGAGAATTTAATCTTTTCCAAATGCAGGTGGTGCATCACATCCTTCACGAGGGCAGAATGGGCAGAATCAAATTATACTGGGAGCTAGTTAACACAAGATCAGAACTTTTAATACCAAAGAGTGCAGTCAGTGGGTCAGGATCCACAAGTCTACCCAGGATGTCTGATAGTGACTGAAAAATATTTCACCAATATGTTGTGACTTGAACACAACGGTCGCACACTGGACTAATATTTGGCTACATTTTACAGAGAAATGTTCACAAAGTTATTAAGAACTGAAAAGTACAGAGATAAAGAACAATACATGAAATAATAAGTGATAACCAACTACAAATAGCAAAATATGTTTGATTGCAACAACAAAAAAACAGCAAAACCTTTTACCTTTATTAAATTTTGATGATAATACTTGTGTTTTTACTCAATATATACATTGTGCTATTACTACTTTTGCTTGTGTAAAATATCTCACTATTTCTTCTGCCACTGCCATGGGTATTTGCTGGAATAAAGATGTAGTGTGTCATCACTTAAAATGGCACCAGGGTGATTTCCTAATTAGCATTTAACTGCACTCCCCATGAGGCTTTGAGGGTGCACCTGTGTCTTAGACTCAAGGGAGCTGTGGTATCTTCACTTAAGGGGAATGACTGGTTTTACTGCAGGTCAGACAGTCTCTGAACACCTTCTAATGGCTGTAATAACCTTATTAATCAGGCGTTTGTTTTGTTCTGTTTTTCCTCACATGAATCAGGATATGAAGGGTGTTGTCTGTAATCATGGCTGAATAGCTGTCTGAGACAAACTTAAGTAATTTTGGGTGACATGTAAATAAACTTGACTCGCTAATGCATAACGCATGACATAGATTAATTAAGCATGACCTCATTTCGTGTGATGCTCTGGAAAATTGCCAAAATGCACAAGTCCTTCAAATGTGAGCATGCCACATAAAAAGTGATTATTCAGTGTCGTGTCATGCCATGCAGAGGTTGCCTACAGCAGACAAAACAATAAAACCAGATGTGTCACAGCCCCAGACACAACTCTAAAAACAAGACAAAAAAATCTTAATCTACAATAGGTGTCAAAACAAATTTGACTGCTATTTGTCATGTTTTCAAATTGAACATTGGCAGTCAAGTCCACTGGTACAGTCTGATTTGGTCATTTTGAACACGCCATTTTAAGTAAAAATGGTAGGCCTAAGGTATGGAGGACCACAGGTGTCATGGATATCGTAAAGCATTTAATTAACTAATAACTGATTGTATTATTAAAATAGACATTAATAGATTTGTTTGTAAATGAACATATTAATCTATAAATAAATAACTACACTGTAATTCAATTCTGTGACACTTGTGGTCCTCCATATAGACATATTAAATAAATGAGTTCAGATCCATTGTGTCTTGTGAGTTTTCACTTTATTTTATTTTATGTTAGTAGTTTTTGGGCCATATGCAGAGAGGTTTCTCCACAAGTAAACAAAATTGCTTGGCACAAACTTGCCTTTTCAAATTTTATGAAAATAATTTTGGCAAATAAATAAAGTAATAATACATAGAATGATTACATTGTAATTCATTTCTGTGACACTTTTGGTCCTCCATATCCAATGACATATAGAAATACTAAATAAATAAGTTGGGATCTGTCTCACCTTGCATTCTTATGAATTTTTTTTTTTTCTTTACAAATTGTATTATTTTAAAACATGAAATTTCTGGGACATTATGCTCATTATGAGACAAGCACAAGTAAACAAAATTGCTTGGTACAAATGTGCTTTTTCACATTTGATCAATATTATTTTGGCAAATAACATATAATTTTTAAGCTCTGTGTTGACAAAATTTAATTTATACGATTTGGTAGACAATAACAGAATACAGCAGAGAATCAAGGAGGACAGAACACAGAAATAAAAACTATTTTAATGTGTGCAGACTCAGGTGAGCTTTACGCTCTGATATCATTAAATACAAGCAGAGTGAGAGCTCTTCGCTTTCCTCCTCTTTGCTGCTGTGGTTAAAAATAGCTTCTGTATCTTTTCAATGGCGCTGCACCGCGGGGGATTTACAGTACAAACAATAATAATAAAGGCAGGAATGTTTGAACACAGGCGACAGTTTAATGTTGAACAGGGCTGCCTACAGAGAGCACACAGTTTAACCCTTTAAAACCATTAAACAGCTTCACTCAGGTGCCTGTAGCAACTTTGCAAATCACTTCACAGGGCCACACATGGACGACACTGTGTTTTTACAGAGGAAGAGCATGCTGTGTGATTTACTGGCAGAGCAATAGTTGATTTATATGAAGGAGGAAAAGCAGCAGCGGAATGAGGAGGGTGTGAAACCGATACTGCTCTGTCTGGCGACCTCTGCCTGAGCCAATGAGCAGCTTTGGAGGCTGCTCCGAAACTACTGCAGGGCTGCACGCTTGGCAGGTGGACAAAAAGTCGAAAATAAAAAACACATAACAAAGGAATATACACGAGATCACTGTGATGAGATAAACCCAAAAGACAGAGGAAGAACAATGAGAGACACACGTGCTTTTCTATTTAAAGAAGTCAACACAACTCAGTTTAAGAAGCGTTTTTAATAATTATTAAGGCCAGAAGTGCTTGATTATGTAAAGGTGGCACATGAGGTAAATGTACAGAGATACCTGGACATACAGGAAGACTGAGTGGATAAAGAAATACTCCTTCGCTTTAATAAAAGCAGCAATGGCCTACTATAAAGTAAAAATACTGCATTACAAGTGAAGCAAAATACATGAAAAATAACAGTCCTCATTATGCAGTATGGTCCCTCATAAATTTAAGTCAATATATACTATGTTATATTATTGCATTTTTATTTTTGATGCTTGTAAGCAACATTTTCATGTTGCAGCTGGACCCTTTTCTAAGTACTTAGAGTAGAGTTGGGAATTTTTATCCAGAGCAATGCATCATTTTGATTTGCATTTGTATGTTGTATGGAAAAAGTACGACTAACTGCAGTGTAAGATGAATATAGTGAAGTAAAACGACCCGTATTTGCATCTGAAATGTAGTGATGAAGTGGCATACAAATGGAAATACTCCTGTAAACTCCCTCAAAATGAGGTATTTATTCTGAACGTACACATATAAGACAGCATAAAGTGTACAGTGAAGTGTATGGGTGAAACCTTTAGTTTACTGGCTTATGACATTTGTGCAAATTGTTAAAAAATAATCCACAGAAGCAAACATCATGGCTTTATAGTGTCTTGTTTCAAGTACTTTCAGTGCAACAGAACTGACCAGCCTTTAAAAAAAGGCCACATGAACAGGCAGAAGAAACCCTGTGTATGGAGAGGCACATTTACAGCATCAGCAGTGCAGAACATCAGAACTTCCTGTTGTGCAGCTCGGCAACCTGCCGCAGAAAGTCTCTTTGGTTTGAGCCCAGTCTGGTTTTGCCGCTCACCTCCCGCCATTGAAGAGCGCCATGGCTGCTCGCCACCTGAGATGGAGAAAAAATACAGAACAATTCTGTTTCACTGTAGGAATCATGAACCGAACACAGAGGAGACAAATAATCCATTAGTCAAGCTCTTTCTAAAACAACAAATAAAAATCATGTTCTCACCATACTGTTGATATCGACCATCATCTGGCTCGGACTGTCCAGGTGAATGTTTAGCACGGTGGTTTCTACCCAGGCGTTATCTGTGTTCCTGCAGTCATCCACATAACCCTGAAACACCTGAAACACAGCAACTGCAAGTCAGAATCAACAAGTTCCTCAATGTCAGAGTAAATAAAAGCATGTATGAGGTAATTACAGTCATGTCATTCATTTAGTACTTAAAAAGTAATTAACCCCTCACAACAGCCATGTGTCCTTGAATAAGGGAATGACTAATTTAAGATTAAATAACCTCAACTAAATGCTAAAAAAAAAGATTGTGGTAGAAGCCTATGGTGTGATCAGGTGGCTGAGGTGTTTCATCTGAGGTCTTTTTGCTATAGTCCATCCAATTTATATCAACAGAGGCGGAGCAGTTGGGTGAACTGTGGGGCTCCAGCCCCAAATGTTTTCTCAAAGGCCCCAAATCTTTTTTCAAATACTTTAACTTTTTTGTCAGTCAGATAATAATATATGCACGCTGCTTATCCTTAAATGCTATTCTCTGGACAAATCTAATAGACCCTTTTACTGTTAGTAAACAGTATGATGTTTTTGGGTGGGCAGAGCTTAGCTGGAGGCAAAATGATTCGCCACACGTATTAGCTAGCACTAGCTAGCGAGTTCTGTTTGTTTTAGACAATTGAGGAAGATGATATAAGTGGTGTATTCAGAAATACTCATTCTGAGTGTCGGAGCACACTCTGGAACAAACTGGACCATTCGTAAATTTGTAATGCTGTCTGAATGTACCGTTCTGTTATTCAGAGCACCACACTCTCGGAGTGGCAGAGCGTACTCTGGGCACTTGTTATGGGGAGACGGAGCAGCAGAGCACCAAGTGGAGTTAATGTGTGATTAACTTAACCGTTTTCTAATTCATATAGAAATATGACGCTTTGTTTCTTTGACAAACAGGGCTCTCATTTTAGCGTAGAGCGTCAGACGGAATTTACCAACGCACCATGTCAGGTCATTCACTCTATGGGACCGCGAGTGTGACTTGAATAAGTAATGGGACCAGACTGGCCGACCTGTATGCTCTCACTCAGTGGATGGATGATGTCACAGGAAGTTTTGTAGGTTGATTACTATGCCAATCTTACAAAGGAGGACGACACTTGAACAGTTTCCTCTGTTTTGTTTTGCTATCGAAGCTAACGTTAGCTAATACGCTAAAACGTTAGCATTACAGAGAAATCCAATATTCCTCTCAATACCTCTTCAATTTCTGATGAGGTGGACATGACAGCCCTTAATACACCTAACGTTATTCATCCCTACAACAGGAAATACTTTTTCCCTAACCTGATATGAAGTGTGCGCTGCACATGTGAGCATTTATGATCACCTCCGTCCAGTCCTTTTGTCTTATCTCATTTAACCAAAGTTCTCTATGGTTCTGTTGATGGGCAGTGGCGGCTGGTCTGTGATCAAATTTAAGTTTTGAGCCATGACTCCTATTCTGGCTCTCAATAACACAAGGAGATGACATTTTAATTCTCCTGTGTAGCCTACAGCCCTGTGGTGGTGAGTCGTGTTTTGCCTCCAGCTGGTAAACCGATGTCATTGTGGCATCGGCCCAAAAAGGATCCATATACCTGAGTGGCCTAATATTTTATTAATTTATTGACGAATGTATTTAGTTAGCATTGTTGGGGATCCTTGATGTGCAATAGAGCAGCCCAGAACATTATGGGATGGATTTTGCAGCTAAACTTTCATTCTGTGACCTCTCTTCCAACACAGTGTAACAAAAACAGGTTTCAAGATTAGTAATGCTGTTTACACCTATGTTATGTAACTGAAAACAGTAACATCAGAAAATTTCTGCCTCTTTCTGGGTGGCAGGAGTGAAAATTAGTCATCATCAGCATTTGTTGTGTTTTGGTTTCAGAATGATGAAGACAGTTGGAGAACAATTAGATACAAAATATTAGGATGTAGGCGTGACAGGATGATTGTTTTCCTTGGCAACTCGCAAGTCTTTGCCTAATGATGCACAGGTTTTTAGGCATTCTGTTATCTCAGATGGTTTGTATCCAGTCAACACAACGGAGGTTCTCCTGACCTCTAGGGGGGCGCAAAGTGGAACAGCTGGATTTTTGACTCAGGAGAAAGAGACCAGACAAGAGAGTGTAACTTGTTTTTGAAATGGAAAGAAAAAGGGAGTAAAGAGGCAGCATAAAAAGGTACATAATCTTTACTCACAATATTATAAAATCGTAAAATTGGGTGTGGAAGTAGATCAGTCCTTAGGGACTTGGCTTGGGAACCGGAGGGTCGCCAGTTCAAGTCCCCATAATGGACTAAGTATAGAGCATGGACTGGTAGCTGGAGAGGTGCCAGTTCACCTTCTGGGCATTGCCAAGGCACCTCTGAGCAAGGCACTGAACCCCCAACTGCTTGGAGTGTCTGCCCGTGGCAGCGGACACTTCTCCATTTAATGCATATATAGGTCCTGTTTGTGCGTGTGTCTAGTTTGGGACTGGGTGTATCTGACAACAGAGTGAGAAAAAATGAATTACTGCTCAGGGGATTACTGAAGTATATGTTAGAAGGCTAACAAATGTATCTAGCATATTCATCAACCTGTTCCCCTCAGGCACAACATGATTTTGCCAAGTAGGACATGCTCCTGGATCAACATTCCACATCACGTTCCAGGACCAACATTGCCATCAACCAATCACAGCCCTCTGACATCGTCAGTGTGCCGCTCCTGTCTGTGCTTCTTTCAAAATTCCTTTGTGCTTCTTCAAAGCTAAGCTAGTTTTCCAAATTGAAGTTAATACAATTGAACAAAATCCTCAGTAGCACTTAACAAAAACCATATTAGCTACTGCAGGGTTAGTGAGTTAGCCTGCTAACTAGGTTGGCTATCCTAACCAGTAAACTTGCCAATAGACTAGAATATTAGCGAGTTAGCTTGCTAACTATGTAGGCTATGCTAATGAGTACGTTTTTAATAGGCTATAATGTGTTAATCGCAGGTACCAATTTTGGAAAACTAGCTTAGCTCTGAAAAAGCACAAAGGAATTTTGAAAGAAGCACAGGAGCAGCACACTGATGATGTCAGAGGGCTGTGATTGGTTGATTGCTATGTTGGCCCAGGAACGTGATGTGGGATGTTGATCCAGGAGCATGTCCTGCTTGGCAAAATCACTTCAGCCTGGAGAACTTCAGTCGTGTTGTATATGCAGCTTTTTGTTGCATTTGTTTTCGGGGGTTTGTGTGTTTTTCACTTTTTTTTGCATAGTTTATGTATTTGCTATAAATGCTTTTGCTTTTGCTTTCTGCAGCACATTTTTGTTTGTTGTTTTACTTGTTTTGAATTTTCACGTGTTTTTTGATTGGCATCAGTTCTTAAGCTGCAGCACGTTTCTCCTCGTGGACATGTTCTGGGCCACTGTAAAATTGCCCCTCTAGCACCATTCCAGCTTTACTCTATAAAGGCGAACCAAAGTGTTGAACAGACCTACCTTTGTTCCCTCTGATGCTATTGCATTTATTTTTTCATACAGTGTCTTTCCCATGGTTCTCTTGAGAGTCACTGGCAAGTGATCAGCAGATTCGACGGGTCCCTGAAGGTTTCAAAACCACAACAAAAAGATATATTTATGCGAACAGCTCAAAAAGTAAAAAACAGGTGAACAAACAGCCGGACTCACCCCAGGTAAAGTCAAGGAGCCCTGGCTCTCATCCCAAACCACCATGTACTCCAAAACAGATCTCTCGCTGTCTCGCCACCTAAAAAAAATAAGCAAAGTCATACATTGAGCCACGCAATCCAGTGGTGGTGAAACAATCTTTTCAGAAGTACTGTAAGGACATGAGAGGACCTACCGTGTGAGCACAAGCTCTGTATTCAGATTTGGACCGAGGCGACTCAGTGCACCTCGTCCCCTGATGCCCGTCCTCCCTTCTGGGTTTCTAATAACAGATCAGATACACATCGAGACATTAAGACGTGCTTGTAAGGTTACTGTAAGTGCAATCTGATGCCTCGTGTTTCTTATCTAGTCACATACTTGTAATTATCTACGGCTTCTGATTCCGATCTGTGAGGAGAAAGAATAAATGAAACGTGAGAGATAACGAGCGAGGAGGCCTTTTAATTAGATAGTGGACACAGGGTTAGGTAAGAAATGTTAGTTATTTAAGTCGAAAATATTTCAGATACAATTTTAAATTTGATTCAAGGTGTTTTAATGGGAAAATGTTTCGTTATCTTGACTCTGTTTGCTGCAAATATATCCACACATCATGACTTAAAGGAGCAAAACATCATCCTGGTGAAAACATACCCATCCACATGGTCCCCACCGTCTTCAGAGGCGTAATAAGTCGGCATGTATGAGCTGAAGCCGACCTGAAAGAAGAGGACATTAAAACACCCTGGATTCATTAAACCATCTTTATATGCAGAGATGATGTGAGGACCAGCAGCTGGTGGCTTTGTGGTGTATGTGTAATACCTCCCATGGCACCTTCTCCTCGGGCACAGGGAAGCGTGTCAGTTTGCTGTCCGGGTAGTGGAACTGACGCGCGTTCACGTGGAACCCGTCCTCTTTCTCTGATGTACTCCTGTCAAGAGACTCGTCTGCTGTAAGCAAAGCTGCAGGGAAGAATATCAGTGAACATGAGCAAGAGGAGATTTGACGTGTAACATTTTAATAGTAAGTAAGTAAGTAATGAATGAGGAGGTTGTTTGCTGACCTGATGGCTGTGCCTCTTTAGCTGTAAAACCCCGACATTTCAGACTGTCCATAATCCACTGCAGGGCTTTGGCTGACTGAACGACCTGATGAGACAAAACAAAAGTGGGTCAGACATTTTTGATGACTGCTTATACAACGTCGAAGATGAAATGACCGATTTTCCACTGGGGGGACAACTGAAGAGACAAATTTGACAAACACACATCTAGAAGTGTGTCATCTCTTCTCTGCGTCGTGCCTTGCTCCCACAGCAGAGAGTTAAATGTCACAGACACAGGTGCAACATCAGTGATAACCAAAAATTTAGGTCACAACCTGCTCCTCTAGTCGAGCCAGTCTTTGCTCCATGGCAGCAGAGCCCGTCTCCTCTTCCCTCTCCTGTCGATCAGTTATGGCAGTAACCCTGAGGAAACAAACAAGCACAGGGTCTGGGATTCATCTGAATATCACTGCTGGACGGTTTAATGTTACATACCCTTTACATTTACTGACACCACTTTAATGTATGTGCATTAAACATTAAGCCACAGACTGCAGCCACTTAGCTTAGCACAAAGACTGGAAACACTGGCTCCGTCCAAAAGCAGCGAACTCCTGTTTTAGTCTTAATGCTAAACTCATCTAACCTGACTCTAGCTTAATTAACAGACAAACATGAAAGTGGTATCGATCTTCTCATCTAACTCTTGGCAAGACAAATATGCACATTTACCAAAGCATTGAAATGCTTTTTGCTGTGGCTGGAAATAATGCTGAAGACTGCAGTGCAGAGGAAACCAAAACAGTAAAGCTGAATGATGCTCATGCATCACTAAAATAAAAGTGGCTGCACCATGGAGATACGTTACATTACTCTAAGTAACAACAAAACAGTTACACATACCTCTAGTGTAAGAGTTAACAATGAAATGACACAGAATTCTACTCACTAATGGTAAATCAGCAGTTTTTCTGCCCCTCAGCATCACTTGACACAATTTATCACTCTGCTATTAGATTTATTACTGGCGATAGGCTCATGACCCATCACTGCCAACTCTATCAGAATGTAGGCTGGACTTCCCTGGCTCTGAGAAGGGAGCAACACTGTATATTGTTTATCTATAAGGCATTGCTTAAAAAACTTCCTCTCTATTTATTGAGCTTACTGAGTTTTCGATCTTTTAACTACCCCACTCGTGCACAAAACTCACTGGCTCTTAATATCCCAACTGTTAGAACGGAGGTAGGAAAAAATGCTTTTGGTTATTTCGCTCCTCTTAAATGGAATAATCTGCTGTCTCAGCTTCAGTTGGATACATTGATTCCTTTTAATCATTTTAAACGCATTCTTATTGACCTCATGCTTTCTGAATGTACATGTACTTGTTGATCTCATTATATGCTTCTGTTGTGTGTATATTATTGTTATTGATACGTATTGTAATGTGTATTGAATTGTATTTTATTGTACTGTAATCAGGGCGCCATTGGAAATGAGAGCTCGCTCTCAATTGGCCCTCCCTGAATAAATAAAGGTGATATATCTTTTCATTAATTGCATGCCATTTTGCAACACAGTAATCCTGTAGAGACCTGATTTATTGAAATGATATCTCAATATCGATCCTGCTTACTACAATGTGCTGTGATGCCAAGTGGTTCAAGCCAGCCAGAGAGCTAATGCGCACAGTAACCATGATGATGGAACAATATCTTTGATCTAGGTTATGCACTAAGTAGTTGTAGTACAACAAGTTTTAATAGCTGATATAGTAACAAACTAACTAGTTATTAGGCCTTTGGTGCCGACCTCAGAACTTAGGGGGCTTTTGCAACAGGGACCCCAGCCTGGGTCTGAGTATACTTAACCCCAAAGTCCAGTTTGTCTGATTAATGTGAGCACTGTGTTGTGTATCTGGGCACGGTATGCTGATCCATGCTCGAGTTCATTTGAAAAGGTGGTCTCGAGTACAGTTCATGTGTGCTTCAGTAGGCCCACATGCAAATCAGGTGTGCACACTTCACTGGTTATGAAACGGTTTCAATTTAATACTGTTGCCTCTGTATCAAATGACAACGCAGCCCACTGCAGATAGACCAAGATTCAGCAGGAGGTGGAGAGCTCCACACCTGGCAGCAGCAGCTCCACCTCCAGCCAGGAGCCAAGCTTCGCCTCACTGTTCCACCAGTACCCATGACAGTCTCTGGGGCAGCAATATCCATCTGCAGTGCCCTTTTCTACACTGTAGCCCAATAAAAATGTCATGTAGATGATGATGCAAGTGTACGGAACAACATTACTAATGTGAAAGCTGAGTGGAGAGGGGAGGCAATAATACTCCTATACAAAGGATTGCCGTTTTCTTTTGTAGTTTTTAATAATTGATAGATTTATCCCTTCAGGCCTCTAAGAATAAACAATTAGTGGAGGTAAAGTCACGCTTTGGTTCATGACTAAAACATATTTAAGGTGTGACGAGGAGTCTCATGTACACAGCATTACTCTAGAGGAATGTTACGCAGCTACACTGGCCTACATTCCTGTGGGACTTTTACTTTTGGGCCGTGTCCAGGATGCGTCGCTCCATGCTCTGACTCTGCTCCTGCTGTGTGGACAGCAGGTATCTGTCCTTCATCAAGGCCTCCCAGGACAACAGCTCCTCTTCCTCCATCTGAGGAAGCTTGCTCTCTGAAAGACAGTGTCACATGCTTTTTCACCAGCTTATCTTATACTGTACATGTGTGTATGCACATGGACACAACAGCTTTCATTACAGACAAATTGGGATTGAGTTCAACCAGAGAGGCAATACTTCAACACACTGATATCTCCACTGGTGAGCATCGAGCCAAACAGCACAGCATCGACTGTGAAGAGTTCAAAGGTCATTGATTAGGAGTCATTGGACGGCTGGAGAAAGGTCAGGGGTTACACTCTCCAGATGTGGGGAACTCCAGTCGCATGGCTTGACTTGAATCAGCAAGAGTCGTAAATTTGAGGACTTGAGACTTGCTTGACTAACACTGATAAGTGATTTGGTATTTATGATCTGACACTCGACTAAGGTCCCTGACACATTAAGCCGACAGTCGGCTCTCAGCCAATGTTGGGTCGTTGGGTGTTTGTTGCCCTGGTTTTTGCAGTGAGTCCCATACATTTGGCACTAGTCTGTTGTTTTTTGGCTGATTCAGCATGTTGAATTGGTATCAGAGACAGTGGAGCCAAGTGGTGGATGAAATCACTCTGACTGGCAGTAACGCTCAGCACAGGAGAAGAGAAACAGAAGTGTGGAAAGCAAACAAACGACTAAAGTCAAGAGGGTGTGAGATCAAAACAAACTTGTCATATTAGGTAAAAAAATTTTAAGCTATTGAGCTCCTTAGCTGAAATGGTTTGTTATTTTTTGTGTTACTGTTCACTAGCGCACAGTAAATATTATTTAATCTATCAACATTGGGGTGTGTTTTTAAAGTGCTAACTGGCTAGCTAGCATCTTAAATCTGTCTTGTTGGTCTCAAGGCTTCTTTGCAGTGTGTTTGAGTGCAACGTTTTGGCCAAGACACAGGCAACGTGAACGATTCACGGCCTTTGTTGCCACTAGTTCCCTAATGTTAGTTTGGTGTGTCTCGGTCTTAAGACCTAAGACTAATGACTCAAAAGGACTTGACCTTTTCTATGAAATGTTTATATTTTTCTTGAGATACTTTTCAGTTATTAATTATCTTATTGGCTGGTCCAGATCAGCAGAATGTCATGACTTTTCTTACTTGACCGACAGCAGAGACTCAACTTCATTTGCTTGATTTTCCTCACAGTAACTTGTGACTTGCACGTGTGACTTACTCCCACCTCTGATGATCCCCCTTTATAAACACCCACGATTCTACACTTAGGTCACAGGATATTAAAAACTGAACCATCCCCATGGTGGCTGAGCAAACTCCTTTTTTGTCAAATTACTATTTTCAAGGTCAATGGTGAACCTTCACACTCAAAATAGAGACAATTTCAGAAAACTATTAATTGTAGAAAGTTGTCATGGAGATGGTTTAGTTGTTTACATGAGACCTAAGTATCAGTAAGAATGTTATAGTATAATACGTAAAGCTTTTTAACAGAGTGATAAAAGTAAAGCTAGAGAGGAAAGCTGTAGCACATACTGTAACAATGAAATCTACTTTCAGCATCTGCAGAAATAAATAATTCAATACTTACTAAACTCTTTGCTGATGATGGGGGGCCTGCACAGCACCATCCTTCTGGTGAAGAGGTAAAGATGGCTGAAGATGATGAAAGGAGGAGGTGCAGCGGGGCGGCTGTGGTACTCCTTGATCAGCTCGTATCTTTGGAACTTCCATATTCTGTCTGTGTTGTCCTGAACTTCCTGGAAGGTAAAGCTGTGCAGGAACACAAAGAGAGCCAGAGGATGATGAGGGAACATGATTTACAGAGTGGTGAAAACAACAAGGTGTCGTCATCTGAAATGCTACAGAGAACGCACTTGAAGATGGCTATGAGCAGGTTGAGCAGCAGTATGTTGGCAAAGAGCAGGTAAACACAAAGCATGATGATGGTGAGCCACTCAGGGAAGGCTGGCATTTGGTTTTCATTCAGCACGGGACACTTGGGCTTCAGAGGATCGGTGCCATTCATGCTGCAGCTGTCTACCTCAAACCCAGCGTCTGCAGAGGGCAAAGAGGTCGTTTTTATTGTGATAATATCTTAATTAAAGGAACAGTTCACCCCAAAATCAAAAATACATATTTTTACTCTTACATGTAGTGCTATTTGTCAATGTCTCTTTCCCGAAATCATGACCCAGTTACTCAAGCTAATCCACAGACCTTGTTGTGAGCAGTTTTGGATAGAAACTATTTTCTTTCCGCTGAACTACATCTCCCAACCGTATTACTACGCAGAAGGAAAAGTGCATCTACTCATGGACAAGAGGCTCGTGCTCCTGACAGCGTGAGATGTAAACACTAATGGCGTCCTCCTTGGCTGAGATGTAATGTTAGCTAGCTAAGTGGTTCTTGGTGAGCTAGCAGTAGATGATTGCTACCATCTGTGTGGTGATACAGTTGGTGGGTGTAGTTCGGTAGAAAGAAATTAGATCCTACATGAAACTGCTCACAACAAGGTCTGTGGATTATTATGAGTAACTAGGTTGTGATTTCTGGAAAGAGACATTGCTGTTAAGTTTTTCAAATATATTTTTTGGCGCTATGAGCACCACAAACCGAGTGCCATCTAGTTTTATTATATTGGAGAGAAGGCAGACATCTCTACAGCTGATATCTCCAACACTGAGCACTACACAAAAACAATCTAGATTGAAAAATAGCACTACAGGTATGAGGAAAAATACGTAGTTTTGATTTTAGGGTGAACTGTCCCTTTAAACAACCAAGTCTGAACTTTGTTAATGTTTGAGAATATTTTCCATCTCCACTCACAATCAATATTTTTGGGAAAATCCCCAAATATGGTGAGGTACGGCTCATAAACTGCCCCACGGAGGATCCAGTCCAGCCGATTGTCATTGTGGATGAGGATGCCTTGTTTGGCCACACCGTAGGCCACCACCCAGATACTCAGCAGGAACATGAAGAAGAACATATCCATCATCTGGAGGACAAACAGACATCAGTCATGAGCTCAACACCTAAACTGTGGACACATTTGAAAACCAGTGGCATAATGTGTACAGTTTAAACTTCAGAAAGCTGGATTTGTCGGTCTGCATGCTGCCTAAAGCATCACATCTATATCAGTTTATATATTTAGCACTGACAGGTTTCAGTATCTAAAAGGTTGCCCTGTTGCTCCAGGTGTCATCTCTGCACAGGCAATAACAAGGTCTGACTGACTGAGTAAGAACAAACAGACCAGCTGCAACACTTTATTCAAAAACACCTTTTCATTGAACACTAATTCACATATTCATCTGCAGACACCAGATGGAGGCCCAGAGAGGCAGAAGCCTCTTTTTGTATCAGATAAAAGGTGTTTTGGAGCGAAACACTGTGTGTTCTGCAGTTGCTCCTGCATTACATCAGGTCAGCATTCATTATATTTGCATGTAAGCCTCTCACCATCCTCCTCACGATGATGATTTTGGGTCCCAGGGTTCTGCTGATAGTGAAGATGGCCATGAGACGCAGGCAGAAGACCACGTAGTCGATGCAGAGGAGGATTTTACCCGCATAGAACAGCTTGGTCGTGAGTCTGAAATAAAAAAAATTGGTGATTCATAGATAACCAAGAGGGTGGAGAGCACTGACATGGCCTTACAGTGACTGTCTCGGAGGAACTCACCTTAATGCAAGGCCGACAATAAAGAGAACGATGGACAGAACATCTAAAATATTCCACAGGTCCTTGATGTACATCCTGGCTTTCTTACGAAACCCAAAGCCATCAGGATCGTGAAACAGCTGAGACAAAAAAGTTAGTTAATTAAGTTAAGTGATGTAGTGATATAAATATTTCTCAGAATAATGCGTACTCTTGGCAACAACATATGTCCCAGCTCCACCCTCTCACCTGTCGGACCTCCTCACACACCAGAGAGAGCAGCCAGATGTAAAGCAGCACCTCCGCAGGAGAGGGCATGGCCTGGAAATCGATCATCAGCACCACAGCAAACAGGAAGAGGAAAGCGAAGTATGAAACAATATTCCAGTAAAACTTGACCTGCGGAGAGCAGTACAGGTGGACCAGCCTGGACCAGCTGCTCAGAGGCCTCAGGCGCTGCAGGCTGGAGGGGAGACTGTGGACAGAAAGGTCACTGCAGGTCAGACACAACTGTGACAGGTCATTTTTCTAAAGTGGCACTTCAGACAGTTCTTTCTTACTCTCCCTGAGCTGACCTAAAAAAATCACAACTCTGGGAATAACAAAAATGTAATACAGCTGTGAGCAGCAATTTGGGGGTTAAAGCAAGAACAGCTGCACAGGATCAAGACCTCTGACAGTTTACAACACCTGCATTAAAGATAACTAATAGACTTTATGACCATTAGAAAGACACTCATTCTTTTATGGCCAAATATGTGCCAAGCCACAAGCTTCTTCTGCTGTGCTGTCACCCTCTTTTGGTCAACTTTGAGAACATTTTGGAGACATGCATTTTACTAGTTAAAAATATCTACAGATTTTGGTGAAAAACTGTCATTGACTTATGGCCAAATTTTGCACCAGGCCAATGCACTTGTTTGCAATTGTTGGCACCCCCTTTTGAGCAGCTTCAAAATAATTGTACACACATGTTTTAACACTGTTATGAAACACATCCAGAGAGTTTTGTCATGATTGGATGAACACTGTCTGATTTACAGTCAGATTTGTGTTATGCAATGCCATTTTTTTGCATTTGTGGCACCCCCTAGTGGTCAATTTAAATGATGCTTGCAGGGTTTGTTTCAGGTGTGTATGTGCACATATCCTGTACGTTTTGTGATGGGTGGCATCATTGATTGGCTTCACACTGGTCGCAAAACCAGAAAGAATCCAGGGGCTGGTTGCACAAAACACCTTAAGTTAAAATCTTTCTTAAAGTCCTAGTTAAGGATTCCTCAAACTAAAAAACACCCTTAAGTCTTCGCCTTAAGATTTCCTTAAAATGCTCACTTAAGTTTTTATGGTTTTCTCTTTGTCTTGGTCTTATCCTTAAGGAATCCCTGTTACCGCTGTAAAATCTCTTTCAGTGCAGTAAATGAGTTATCATTTTTCTTTTGCTAAGGAAACCTATTAAAGGATTCTGTGCAACTGTGTAAATCCCTCAGCTTAAGAGAAATTCAGCCTTAAATGTCATATTTAGGGAGAAAACTTAAGGTGTTGTTTGTTACCAGTGCATTAAAAGGCGACTGTCTACTTACAGGCCACGAGAATTTGTCCGAAGTGTACTTCCTGTCACTGACTCCACTGTCTTGATTTCCTCATTCTTATCAGCTTCTCTCTGGAGGACCTCGTCACGTCTGGGGAGAATTATCACTCATTAAAAAATTGTAACAACTTTAAACATTGCTGTAGATGAAGTACATGAGTTAATTCAGATATTAAGAGACAAAGAACATGAATCAGTCATGGTCAGCAAAGAAAACAGTAGAAGGGGTACTGTTGCCATCGGGTGGTGTCATATAAATACAAATGCAAACAAGTGTGCATGTTTAAATAAATAAAACACTACTATAAGACACCAAATGCATGAATCCATGACTGTTACTACTCTTTTATTACTGAGTGTACACAGTGAAAGAAGAAACACAGAAAAAGGAGGAACTACAGAGAGAACAAAGGAAAGGAATGCACTTATCAAACAACACATCCAAGTGCAAATAAGACCAAAAAAGAAGAGAGAGAGGTTAAACTTTAAGGGCCTGATGAGGACTGAGAGTTAAAATGCGTAGAGGCTAAAGTCATTTATTAAGGGCTTTTTAATTTTTGCGAGGCAGTGCACCTTGATACTTGTTGGTTATGAGTTATTGATCATAAAGCAACGCACATGTCTAACTTCTGTCTTTTTTTGTCACATAATAGGAACTACAGTATTTTCACTGTTCTGCACAACAGCTTCAGACCCTTATATAACAAAGAGTCCACTGGTTACATTGACACACCAAGCTGACAGTTGATTGTCAATCACTGTCAGGCCGTCGTCAGGCTCGGTGTCGGCATCAGTGTCTGTCGCTCTAGTTTTTGTGGTGTATCCCTGACCGTTGGCACTAGTCGGCCCTTGCTGGCCCTTGTCGGCTGTTTTTGGCTGATTCAGCATGTTGAATAGCCACCGGACCTGGTGGAGCCCATGAATGAGTGATGTCACTTTGACTGGTGGTTCAGCTCAGTGAACGAGAAAAGAAACACAAGTAAGGAAAGCAAAGGAATGACTTAAGTCAAGAGGGCCTGAGACTGAAACAAACTCGTTCTATTAGGTAAGATTATGTATCTAGCCATTGAGTTCTTTGCAGAAACGGTTTGTAAATGTTTGTGAGATTCTTCACTAGCACATGGTTGATATAATTTGTTCTTTCAACATCGGGTTGTGTTGTTAATGTGCTAACTGGCTAACTAGCGTCTTGAATCCGTCCTGTTGGTCTTCAAGTTTCCCTTTTTGAATAATGAATACAGACTACTGCTGCCTGCTGGTATGGAGAGTTATCTCCTCTGACACAGGTGCAGAATGTACGTGTTAGTCGGCCGTTGGTTGTGTGCACTGGTGCAATTTTTAGGCCAAGACACAGGCAACATGAGGCAACGTGACAGTCACCCTTCATCACCACTAGTTCTTTAACGCTGGTTTGGTGTGTCTGGGCCTTTACAAGTAGGACTCACCTGAAAACCAGAAAGCCAGTGTAGATAAGAGGGAAAAAGACCATGCAGATGAGCACCCTCCACACTGGGTTGTCCACTGACAGCTCACCACACCAGATCTGTGTCAGAAGAGCCTTGAAGACAAACATGCCATCAGACTGAATCTGCAGCAGTTAATGTTGTTCAGATTATATACTCATGACTCATATCTGGGTGTCAAAACAAAGTCTCATTTATCAGGTTAAATCTACTTCTTCTTCCCCAAAAGGTTTTGTATTTCAACACAGATGAGCAGTGAATGTTCATCGTTATGGTGCCAACAGATGTCAAATATTTCAAGTTTCCAGATTTCAAGATGTGCTCCTGCATTCTAAAACTGTTGAAAGAAAAGCGCCTGAACATAAACCTGAAAGTCTGCTCCTACCTGAACACCTGACTGAGCTACAAAGCTTTTATCATCTGCCTCGAGTGCCAGCCTCAGGCACGTCGTCCTTCCCCAAAACGGAGACGCACGTGTCAGCAACTTCCGAGCCCGCTCTTCGTCGCTGATGTGGCACTCACCGAACACACCTGGGAAACACACACACAACAAAGACAAATGCTAACCTTGTAACATCTCTATGTTTACATCATAAACTACTCACTGTGTTTGTAGTATTTTACCAATGGCGTGTTTCTCATAGTGATCGGCGAGCTCTTTCATGGCCTCTGCCTCGTCTGCATCACTTTCTTCCTCTGCCATGGTCTTCAGGATCTTACTGGCGGCCAGAGCAGCTGACATGCAGTCTCTACACTGTGCACATACAGATACAGAAAAATAGATGAATAGATATTTTGGAAAAACTACATGTCACATTTCTTAAGTATACCCTAAAAAACTGAAAGTTATAAAGGGCTGGATAGAAACCAGAGGATCTGCAACCTTTATTGTTTGTGAGAGAAGTATCATACACTCACTTGCAACTTTATTAGGTACACATGTTCGACTGCTCGTTATTGCAAATAGCTGCAACTCAATGCATTTGGGCATGTAGACATGGTCAAGACGACCTGCTGAAATTCAAACTGAGCATCAGAATGTGGAAGAAAGGTGATTAAAGTGACTGAATGTGGCATGGTTGTTGGTGCCAGACGGGCTGGTCTGAGTATTTCAGAAACTGCTGATCTACTGGGATTTTCACACACAACCATCTCTAGGGTTTACAGAGGATGGTACCAAAAAGAGAAAATATCCAGTGAGCGGCAGTTCTCTGGGTGAAAATGCCTTGTTGATGCCAGAGGTCAGAGGAGAATGGCCAGACTGGTTCAAGATGATAGAAAGGCAACACTGACTCAAATAACCACTCGTTACAACCAAGGTCTGCAGAAGACCATCTCTGAACGAACAATACATCCAGCCTTGAAGCAGATGGTCTACAGCAGCAGAAGAACACACCAGGTGCCACTCCTGTCAGCTAACAACAGGAAACTCAGGCTACAGTTTGCACAGGCTCACCATAATTGGACAATAGAAGATTGGAAAAATGGTGTTTGGTCTGATGAGTCTTGGTTTCTGCTGCGACATTCAGATGGTAGGGTCAGAATTTGGTGTAAACAACATGAAAGCATGGATCCATCCTGCCTTGTATCAAGGGTTGAGGCTGGTGGTGGTGTAATGGTGTGGGGGATATTGTCTTGGCACACTTTGGGCCCCTTAGTACCAACTGAGCATGGTTTAAACACCACAACCTACCTGAGTATTGTTGCTGACCGTGTCCATCCCTTTATGACCACAGTGTACCCATCTGCTGATGGCTACTTCCAGCAGGATAACGCACCATGTCACAAAGCTCATATCATCTCAAACTGGTTTCTTGAACATGACAATGAGTTCACTGTACTCCAATGGCCTCCACAGTCACCAGATCTCAATCCAATAGAGCACATTTGGGATGTGGTGGAACGGGAGATTCGCATCATGGATGTGCAGCCGACAAATCTGCAGCAGCTGTGTGATGCTATCATGTCAATACGGACCAAAATCTCTGAGGAATGTTTCCAGCACCTTGTTGAATCTTTGCCAAGAAGAATTACGGCAGTTCTGAAGGCAAAAAGGGGTCCAACCCAGTACAAGCAAGGTGTACTTTATAAAGTGACCGGTGAGTGTATTTTATTTTAATCTAGGAAAGTAAGCATAATGAATTATAGAGAAAGGTATTTTCAAAAGTATAATTTAAACCACCCATCTATGTTTGAATTAATTTTGTTATTACAACCAGATAAAAAAAATTAAATGAAAGAAAGAGGCAGCGCCACACACGCAACACTTTTTAATCACCTGCTCCCAGGCAATTTCAGCCAGCTCCTTATTGTTCTGGACGATAGCCCAAAGGAAGAGGTCTGTGGCCGGGTCCCTCTGTGCTTCACCATCATCCTCCCTGAGTGGAGCTTGAGAATTCGTCGGACTTTTAGACATCTACATGAAAAGTAAAGAAATGTGTTGCATTAAATGCATGGTTTATGGATGTAGCCACATATCACAAGTCCAAATCCTCCCAAGGCATGTAGAGACACCAAATTGTATTATTAATATTTCTTTTTTTTAAGCTAACTGTTTAATTATAATATGTTTGTTTAATGATTAATTATATAATAAAACCCACAGTTACCAGAATGAATACAGAGAACATGACCTCAGCATCTTACACACCACAACCCTAATTTGATTAGTAGGTATGTAAAGTATGAAGCACCTATTTTTGGTTGTCAAACTACATTAATTCAGTCATAGATGATGAATAAACAGACTCACTGATACAGACGTTTCCTCCAAAGACATATTGAAGCTGTATGTCATGGTGGAGGGATGGTAGAGGGCCTTGGTGAAACTGCCCAGCAGGTGGCGCACCTCATCAGACACATGAGTCAAGGAGATCATTTCGCCTTGCCCTGAGTGAGCTCTGCGCCTGATGCGGAGCGCTCTTCTCCTGCCGCGGCAAGCACTGTGGACCCGCTTGGCCAGCTTGCGGAGAAAGATGCAGCTGGGCAGCTGTTTGTAGAGCTCCGGCAGAGTTTCGTCGTCCTGCAGGAAGTCCCTCAGATTCACGCCGTTCTCCAGCAGCAGACTCACAAACTCAGGCTTATTGCCAACCAGGGCTGAGAACATGGCCCAGTGGAGGTCACTGGACTGGAGGGGAACCAGACAGGAGGACACACCAGTTGGTCAGAGCAACACACTTTTATAATTTGATGTAGAAAAGTATTGAGGTTATCATACAGGGAGGATTGTCCAAAATTAGATAATTATGTAAAGTGACTGGGAGAGCAGTGTGGACTGTGGAGAGACAGACAAAGTTTTATGATAGTATTCATATGATTATATGACACAATAATCCACTGCCCCTTGTATCATAAAAGGTTTATGATATGAAATCTCCATGTACAAATGAACAACTATCACATGATCACTTGTTTCGGTATGTTGTATGACAGGCCAACTCACCTTCCACTGGCTCTCCTCAGTAAAGATCTCAGTCTCAGCTATGTCCACTCGGTTCCAGGCTATAGCCAGCTCCAGCTGCCTTTTCCAGGACTCGATTCCTAGTAACTCGCTGGTCCTTGAGGCTAAGTGGATACACAATTTATGTGACACTCAATTCTGTTTGCACTGCGTCAGCAGACTGATAGAACACTGGAGAGATGAAACCTTTCTGTTACAAGACAGTCTCTCTATATTTCCGATTATCCACTCTCCTCAGTCCAGGCATTTTTACTCTACAAAGATGCATTCAACTTCCATAATGGCCTATCCTGTTATGGGTCACGGGAGGGCTGGAGCCTATCCCAGCTGACATTGGGTGAGAGGCAGTGTACACCCAGGACAGGTCGCCAGACTACCACAGGGCTGACACATAGATACAGACAACCATTCACACACATTCACACCTATGGGCAATTTAGAGTCACCTATTAACCTACATATCTTTAGACTGTGGGAGGAAGCCGGACAACCCGGAGAAAACCCACGGGGAGAACATGCAAGCTCCGCACAGAAGGGCTCCCCCACCCTGGGATTGAAACCGTCTTGCTGTGAGGCAACAATGCTAACCGCTGCACCACCATGCTGCCCACGAAGTCTAGGTCACAATTAAGGTCACTAAGTCACAATTTCTCACACTACATAGTGAAAATGAAATTGCTATTTTCTCCAGTCAGGGTTCCCACATATTTTTACCAATGAATTTTCAAAACTTTTCCATAGCTTTTCAATAGTATTTGACCAAATTTCCATGATTTTATTTGAATAGTTTAAAATTAGTAGACCTATGGTGATACAGCAAAATTATTAATTATTAATTAATTAAATTAATAATACAAGGGAAGTACTTTGTGTAACATTAGACATGTTTTGGAATTTTTATGAACATAATTTAAACAATAGCAAAAATACTGTATATTCAAAACTTTCCCAAATCACTCCATCCATCCATTTTCATCCGTTTATACGGGACCGGGTAGCGGGGGCAGTGGGGGCAATGCTGTTCCAAAGCATTTCCTGGCCTGGAAAACAGTTTGTTTGTTTTTTTAAAAAATGTATTAACCTTTCCTGAAATTTCATGACTGTGGGACCCTAAACAGTTAAACCCCAAAGATAATATTCTATGGGGACAGTTTGGGGGGATAGTGCACCCAAAAATGGAAACTGAAGTTTTAGAGGTTTTAATGTTTTAATCTGGGGCGCAGTCAGCCTGCATTAGGTGGAATTGTGTTGCTACCCCCTCTCCCCTGGGATCTCTGCAAGGGATGTGAGGACTCTAAAACTTCACCCGAGCCTCCCTTGGCATATGGGTGAGTAGATAATGGCTGAATTTTCATTTTTGGGTGCAATATCCCTTTAATCGACGACATCTGCTGTCTTTTTTAGTCTGTAGCGACAAAGTTCATTGATGAGCCTTTTTTTAAGACTATATAATTTTATGTACAGCATTAAAGTGTTGAAACAATTAGTTTATTTATCAATTTGATAAATTGCTAGAAAATCAATCATCAATAGTTCCAGCTTTTCAAATGGGATGATTTGCCACTGTACTCCATTTATATTTCCCACATCCTTTAAGGAACAGGACAACTGCCTGGAAATGCACTTTAATTACTGTTAACAGAACTCAGAGATGGAAACTACGGGCAAAGCGGT
The DNA here is from genome assembly GCF_006386435.1 of Epinephelus moara. Lineage (NCBI taxonomy): Eukaryota > Metazoa > Chordata > Actinopteri > Perciformes > Serranidae > Epinephelus > Epinephelus moara. The sequence goes on from NC_065512.1 coordinate 23,413,760, forward strand.
TTAGATAAAATGATTAGCCATCGCAAGCAAACTCTAACTGAATGTCCAGTGTGGTGGACTCACTTTTAGTGCACTTTGGCTCAGTTTACTTTATAATATTATGCATTTAATGTCCTCTAAATGGGTTTCATTAGTCTTTCTCAAGATGAGCACAAGGAGGAATATGTTTGCAAGAAGCATTACATTGCTTTTATAAATACATAAATGTGGCTATCGATATCTATCTGTATAGAAAAGCAGTCGTTAAGGTGAAAATATCTGCAAGAATATCTGTGTTGGTTTTGGATGTCGGCACACTTGATACCGCAGTCTAATCACTTTTCTGAGAAGCAACATTATACTTGCTAAGAGCTGGTTTGGCACCAAGCCTTTCCTGCTTCATACTTGATGGTGTGTCAGATGCCGACAGTCAGTCCAGTCTGGTACTGAGCATCTGTGCGAAAACCAACAGAAAACCAGCCCTACCTTTGAGAAGTGCTTGAAGAATAGCCACATCCACATCCCCGTGATTGTCCTCGCCTATTCTGTAAATTGTCAGTAAGTGAGGCATCCTGATGATATCCTGAATCTGGTACAGAAAGCAGACACAATGCACAGGGTTTCACATCAAACCTGGATCCATCAAGAGCCAAGAGAGTCTTACCAAAGGACCAGAAGTTCACAAGGTGTCAAGAGTTCACTGTTGTATCCTGGATCTCAACCTTTAGCCTTGAAAGAAATCAGTAAAATTTTGAAATAAATTCTAAAATCATCAGGTTGTCAAAGAAGGGAGGCTGAGATAATGATAATATCATCATGTCTCATTTGTTAAAGGAATACTTTGCAGTGAGAGGAGAATCCAAAGAAGGCAAACATTCCTCATGAACTGAAGTAAACGCTGACCACATTTTACATACAGTAAAACTATGTCAAAATACCTGTTAACAACTCGTCCAGTATAATCCAAGTCTTATTTGTTCAGCTGTATGCTTACTACGTCCCACACACATGCGTTTTTGTTTCAACATTATGATTTAAAACACATCAGTACAAACAGTCGCAGGCTAAGTATGCACATGCATTTGAACTTTGCCCAAGTGGAGCTTATACGCATGTGGGTATTCAGGCACCGTTAGGGCATGCTACTTGAAGGCAGAAGTGTTTTATATAGTAAGGTTTTAGTGAAGTGCATGTGTTTGCATATAATTGGATAAATCAGACTTGGATTATACTGCACAAGTTGTGTGAGAGTTTGTAAATGGATGTTTTGAAATTGTTTTGCTGTTGTTAAATGGGTCACCCATGGCTGACTTCAATTACTGAAGAATATTCGCCTTTTTTTGATTCTACATTCAGCCTGGAGGCATGTGAGTTTTCTTCATGAATTCAACATAACACACGGTGAGTAATTGATATACAAATGGTTATTTTGTGGGTTCAGTATTCTTTTATGATCTCTGATTGAGAAAAAGAACAGGAAACATTAGAGGATCTAGAACTGAGCCTTGTGGCACACCGCAACTGAGATGGAAAGTGTAGGATGAAGCATCACTGATGGTATTATAAACTATTCTATGACTGAGGTATTACTGGAATGAGACCAGAGCTGCATCAAAGGTATTAAGCAAGATGTTACAGTCCACAGAATCAAATGCAGCACTATAGTCCAGTAATAACAGTATGGAGCAGTCACCATCATCAGATACTACCAGATTGTAAATAACTCCCAGGAAGGCAGTTCCTGTGCCTCTGATCTATATCAAGAATAAAAAAATAAAAAATATTTACAATGACTATAAATAACACTTTTTAATTTAGATAGTACATTTTTTAGCCATGGTTCTGGGGCTCTATTCTTATTGTTCACCAAGAGAAGTCTCTTGCCATGAATTTTTTACAGACCTAGGAACTACTGACTTTGGTGATCTTCAAATCAAGCCTTCTTAAGTTTAAAATCACATTATTTTTGCAAGGGGAGCAGTGCAGGGGCCAGGCAGAGACTGTATCAGGGTGGCCGTATCCCCCAACCCCCCAAACCCTTGCGCCATTGTTCTAGTGCCACCATGAGGTTGACATTTTTGGTTCCAAGTGAAATGTCTTGACAACTATGGGATAGATTACCATTAAATTTGTACTTTCACAGTCCCCAGGAAATGAGCTGTAATAAGATTAAATCCCTATCACCAGCATCGGATCAAAATTTCATTTCTGTGAGCATTCTGATGTGAGCATTTAGCTTAAAGCACAGCTGTGACCAGGTTAAGCAGAGACTCTTGTTTGTAAGAAAAACAACAGTAGTGATTAGTGTGTAATTGCTGAGGTAGTCAGTATGTTTTAATACCTTCTTGGTCCATTCTATGATCCTGAGGTCGGGGAACTTTTCATACTCTTGGCCAAAGAACTTTTTCATTAACTGGTGGATGAGGGCGATGGTGACCCGGGTCACTGGTAGTCCTGCCACCTGTGCGATCACATCTGCTATTCTCCCAGAGCCCTCCAAGATCACACATGGTGTACCATTCAACATGGCATTATAGATGGTCTAAGAGGAGAAACACAAGACAGTCAAACAAGACAGACACAGAGAGAGAGAGAGAGAGAGAGAGAGAGAGAGAGAGAGAGAGAGAGACAAAACTGATGACTCACATTCAGAGTGCCTGGCCCTCCATCCAAAACCACACACACCACAGGGATGGTCACACCACTCTCTGAAGGTTAGACAATAAAAAATCAATATTAAAAGCAGGACAGATAAAAAAAAATCAGATTTGAGATGTTATCTGTGACAGCTGGCTGCTTTGTTGCATTATGTTGCATTAGCTTTTTTTAACCTTTGTTTCCAAGACGCTTTCTGGAGATGCATTTTTCCAGTTGGCTACGCAGTTCAATCTCCACACCATAGTGTCCATGTCTCCCATCGTCTACCAGCAGGAAGTGGGTGTGGTTGTTATCGAGGCAGGAGAGCCGGCCCTGACCCTTTATGTCCATTAAATAATGGGCTGGAAAACAACCCTGCAGACAAACAGGAGGAGGAGAGACGGGAAGGCAGAGGAAGATGTATGTTATGCAGGTGATGAATCTCACCAAAAGAAAGAGACAAACGATGTGTGAATGTGTTTAACGTACCTCTGGATGCACCAAAGCGTCCCTGTTGTGAATAATTCCCCATGTTGCCACGCCGATAGCCACGATCTGGCCTTGCATAGAGCTGCTTAGGGCATAGTCCCTCACAGCCTGCCCTACATGCTTCATCACACCAGTGTGCGTACCACCGGTGATGATCCACGCACCTGTGTACAACATGGGTCCCAATTCAATACTACATACTGTACATACAATAAATGTCCACATATTTTGGGTTAATAAGTAAGCTATATTTAAAATATGTCTCAATACTATGTGGCCCAAAATATTTGGACACCCAAACATATGTGATTGTTAAACATGCCATTGAAAACCTAGGCACATTAGAGGAATAGATTTCTGAAGTCTGGAGTCTCTGCTGGTTGCTCATAGTGTTGAGTAGTTCCACATACATAACCCCAAATAAAACCTAAAGTTGTTTTTCTTATACTTTAATTTTTGTACGAATTACACAAATGTTCTGTAACATGTTAGTCAGTGAGCTGTAGAGGTGCTGGCAGCTTTTATTATTTTCAGAGAGAGCCAGGCTAACTGTTCCCCCATGCTAAGCTAACTGGCTGCTGGCTGTAGTCTCATATCCTAAATACAAATATAAGAGTGGTATCAATGTTCTGTCTAACTTTCAGCAGGAAAGCGAATAGATGTGTTTCCCAAAATATCAAATTGCTCCTTTAATATGCAGCTGCAGCAGCCCTCACTCTTCTGGGAAGTCTCTCCACAATATTTTGGAGGCTAGCAGAAGGGATGTGCTCCCCTTTAGCCTCTAATTGGGTTAGATGATGAGATCTAGCTCGTAGTTAGTGTTCTGTTTAATTTCAGAGGTGATCATTTGGGTTGAGGTCGGAGTCTGTGCAGGCATATTCAATTTCTTCAACACCATCCTTGGAAAAAAAAGGCTCATGAATTATGTTGTGTGTACAAATTTGAAAGCACACTACTGTCTAAAATATCACTGCATGTTGTAGCATTAAAGGTATATTATGCAGGATTGTCTGTTACTGTTTCTAAAAAAATGCTCTCAAGCGAATGTGAAAGTAAAAGTCAACCCCAGATATGCTCTTGTTCTGCCTCTCTATATTTGCATTTTTTTTTTTTTAACAGCGCTTTGTCTTTTGAATGCCTGCTGCTCACAGTGTGGCACCTGGTCCCTACCTATTTATAAAGCCCTGACCTTATCTGAGAGCTGTGGGGGTTCACACCCATAAATGTCGCAAAGACAGAAAACAAGAATTAAATCAAAGCTGCAAGCAACAATGAATGGGCCCTTGCATCGCCGCACAACTCAGAGGTGCTGGAAGGATGCCGGCTGATGCAACTCTCCTTTTTATGAAAGTCAGACTGTGCATGCAGGAGTGAGATGGTATATCCTTCATGGAGTGTGGCCATTGGAAAGACCTACTTCACATTTTGTACCACTTTCTGTGTCCACTATGTGGTGCTGGAAAATACTACTTATAGCCTATGTCATGTTGCTGTAAATCAATTTTATACCCCACCATGCAAATTTCAGGTAAATCAAAAGATAACTGTCTGACAAATCTTACTTCCTGTTGCCAGTAGGTTGTGCACCTAATGTGCATGTAGGTGGCTTTGGGTCTGTAGCCTCATAAAACATATGAAGTTTGACATTTGACACCTCGGCATGGTCACACGGTTCGATGAAAACGCAAGCCAATCGGATCAAATCTGTAGGGGGAGTTCATTAAAGTATGACCCCTGGAAGCCCCTCAAAAATGTGATTGGTTTGAAGGAAGAAGAAGAAGAAGAAGAAGAAGAAAAATCCCTTGGATTTCAATAGGGTCCTCGCACTGCGTGGTGCTCGGGCTCTAATCATAATAAATACAGGCAGAGGGCAGAGTCTCTGCAGAAAAATACACCGCCACACATAAGGGAGGAGTACTTCTGCCACCAAATGTACACAAAAGTACATGGACACAGACCCCACTCACTACTGTACAGAATACACTCATCTTTCTAGTGTACTGTTTTGGCAGTCAGCAGACAAGCAACTATCAGGTGTCAATCAAACAGGCTGTGGCTTATAAAAGCTCCTGCCAACTCAACTCTGGGCAAAATGATTTTCCTAGTAAATAATTAATCTGTTTGCTACATCTTTGTGGCGCTACCAACCACAGTTTGTTTTTCACTTTTTACTCTGGCTGTAAGTAGCTGTGTAGCTGAGAACTTTGACGTAACCAAACGCAACACACAACATAATTCCAGTTAAATTGTAAGCATTATGAAATGGGACACAGTCATTAACATTAGTAAGCAGTGAATGATGAAGCGCTAGTTCAGGCAGAAGGAGTGGACCTTTGAGGCGTTTACAGTATGTTTTACCACTCACAGACGCCCACACACTACAACTACACATGTACTCATAAAACACACGCTTCCACAGACGCTCTGGCTAATCATCATCTGAGGCTGACCTGTTGTCTGGGCCACTTTGATAAGACCTCTGTGGAACACATTCTTGAGTCGAGCCTTCAGGTAGAAGTTCTTGGCCCCTCCGGTCACTGAGATCAGCAGGTTGGGAGGGGACAATTTCCACTGCTCAGTCAGTAACTGGTACAGGATTTCTGGGCTGGTGTCTGTGGACACTCGCACATACTGTGAACCACAGAGGGAGGTAAAGGTGAGGATAAAGACACACAGGTACACATTCACATGTTATTGTTGTTGTTGTTATAGTGGACGTAAGGCATGGTTTCACCTTGCCAGTCTTCTGTCCCAAACCACCAAAGCTGATGTCTCCAAAAGCATCAGTGGGCACTTCGCGGATATGTCTGTGTCTGTCCCACGACTCGCCTGTGAAGTCCTCGGGCTTGATAGCTTCATCCACATGTTCGGTCTTTGAGTAGCCACACTTACATGCATCCTCTCTGGTGGAGAAACAACAACAGTGCTCACAATGTTTCTATGCAGACAGACAGTTTGAGGGAAGTGACATAACATTAACACAGCTGCCCTCAGAGCCACTGAGGGTGATGCCTCCTCTCACATAAACACAACAGATGCTACAGCATTACTATGCAGCAGCAGCAGCAGCAGCAGCAAACTACAGGGTCACTTCAGAGACTTACATCCCTAACACAGCACACAGTAGCTTCCCCTACCTGACACCTTTTTCATAGAAGCAGCATTCCCTCTTGTTGATGTTCTCCTTGGTCCAGTAGGCGAAGGCGCAGCGCTGGAAGGAAGGGGAGAGAGAAAGGTGCTGAGAGGGTTTGGCTGCACTGATCGCCAGACTATGAACCAGCCGTGACTCCACCTCAGTCATCCTGGATGCAACATGGGGGGGCTAATGGTGCACAGACCTGCCTCAGGCTGCGAGCTGACTGACAGTGTGTGAGTGGAGGCTCTGCAGTCAGTGCTGTGGGTGCTGGCTCACACTCAGCACTGCATCAGTGATGTCAGAGGCAAGCTGAGGCTGAGCAGACTGCTGAAACCGGACTAAAGCTTCCAGCTATGGGACAGAAATCTGGGCGCCAGCTCTGGATCGATAAATAACTGTGCTACTGAGAGTGGATTAATTTCATGCCATTTTAATCCTAAAACAGGAATACTTGTATAATCTATCCATCATTAACAAAAAGCTAGATGGTGATGAAAGATCACATAAAATCAAAACAATTAGTTGAACTTGCAAGCAAGGGTTTTTCACAAATTCTGTCCTAAATTCAATGTTGGAAAGTAACTAAGTACATTTCATGAAGTCCTGTAGTCTTACTTTTTTTTTTAGTATTTTACATGAGCCTTTCCATTGTATCGTACTTTACTCCACTACATTTATTTGACTGCTGTGGTAACCTTTTTTAGATTAAGATTTTGCATGGAAAACATATTACCAATGTATAAAATATGACACATTATTACGAGGGAACAAGAAGTAGTTAAAAAACAACATTAAAGCACCACTCTCATATTAATGCATTAATAATGATGATCCAACAGTACAATAACAAATCACTGATAGAGGACATTCTCCATTATAAGTACAATACTTCTATACTTTAACTTGTGTTACATTTTAAATGCAGGACTTTTACTTGTAATGAAGTATCACACTGACAAGCAAACACTCACCTTTTTAAAACGAGTAACCACCCGACATAGCTCAAGTTTGTGCTGCCGCACCTGCTCGATTTGCTCTGGGTGAATCTTACTCTCTAACTTAGGCAGCATTTCTGAAGAAGTAAAAAAAACAAAAACACGTCTAGTTAAAATCTTTTGCTTTGAAGAAGTGCTTCATGTGGAGGAAGTCTGAAGAGACAAAAGGCAGAGAGTGCATCTTGTCAGTTATAGACTCCTCTTTTATAAAGCCTGCAGAGCCTTTAGTATTCTGACATATGCCTTTATATTACTGACACGTGACCTGTTCTGCATTAGCTCCACTTCCTCTACTGAGGCTCCAACTTCAGCAAATGGATTTTCAATTAGATCTGTGCCCACAATACCACATATTAAAAATCCACACTAACCCGTTGATTCAGTCATCAGATCCTTCTGTGGCAGTAAATCCTTTGTGATCTCAACTGGTCAGAGAGAGTGTAACTGCCTTGTTTTATTGCACTGATTGCTCCACCCTCTCAAAACAATAATAACCTCCTACCATCTGCTGTCCACTCAGGCCTCACATTACCAACAAACTTGGATTGTGATTTAAAATTGTGAGATTAACACAGTTTGATTTCACACATGTACCTTTACACATCTCAGCCAGTGTTTTCATCTCTCATTTTGCAAACATTAGTAAAAAAAAAAAAACACTCATAGTATCATTTATCACAGTTAACATTACCTTTTTTGCTGCCTTCAGATCTGCCTTTCACTTGGATGATCCACTGCAACAACATGAACTCGCTTCTCGTGTCTAACTTGACAAAACACACACTTTTATGCGTGTGAAGAGCTATGTTTCATGTCCTTTGCCAGGCGTGTTGCCAGGTGACACCTCCAGAGTATTCAACTAGGGATCTTGTTACTCAACGGAGCTGTGATTGGCTCTTAGCAGCTATTATATACTTGTGTTTATGGTTGTCATTCAGTACAACTATCAGGCACAGTCCAGGTATTTATCTGGTACACAGCACTATTTATACAGCACAAAGAGCATCGAGTGTCCAGGAAATCTGTTTTTGTCATTAAATAAAGTTAGTAGGTGTGATAACTACTTGTTTTTAGTTGTTAATCAGTAATAAGCAGTAAACTTGTTGTTGGAAAGAGAGTATTTAACTATATATCCTGAGGATGAAACTGAAAGTTCATTCATGATCTGCAGTTCACAAAAGATTGTGACGAAATTACTTTTTTTTTGGCAAATAATCATCAGTAATGTGAATATAATGACTAAGTGGGAGGATATGATGACTACATGGGTGGATATAATAGCTAAGAGTTTGTAAGTTCAGAAAATTACATCACTTTCTGGACTCTTTGTAACTTATGTGGGGGGAGGAGGTGCTGCAAAAAGAGGGAGGCATGTCAAATTATTTTTAAGCACTGGGGAGGAAGTTATGTTTTCTATTTTGGCTCAGGGGAGGGGCATACACATTTAAATGGTTGTATTTTATATTTATTTTAGCAGCGATTTTGAAAGAAAACTTGCCCTCTAAACCAGCGGGCATGTTTTCTTAAAAAAAAAAAATCTCCAAAATTAGATCATTTATCACAGCCAAAAACTGTAAGAACATAACTTATTATTCAATTTTCAAAATTCCAACGGTTTTTGAACACATTATATGGAAAAAAAACCCCCTGCTTTCATCAGACAAAAAACATGACCAAATTTGAGCTTAAAAGTCTGATAGCTCATCAAAATCACCTTATGTTAAAAGTTATCTAAATATAAACGTTTGCACGAACTAACCAGCCTGCACAACAAGACTGGAAAACCAAGTTGTTTTTTTTTTTCAATTTTAGCATTTCAACTTTCCTTTTCCCTCACGATTCAAGTTTTTATTGATTTGAAAGGCTCGCTGCATGGCATACACGTTTTATCTACTGGGCATAAAAGAGTACAAGGCACATCATTTTTATGATACGGAGGTGGACTCAAGTACATAAGAAAATTAACAAATAAGTCCAGAAGGAAAGAGAAGCAAGCAAACTAACAAACAAAAACATGTCACACATATGTCCTCATACATCACAGGGTCACATAATCACAGAGCAAGTTCATACAACTAACTTCACAACTAATTAATGGTGGAGGGAGGGTCATGCATTTCCCCAAGTCACTCAGGGAGGCTCAAGGAAAATAATTGTAGCTTTGAGGATGGTAAAGAAAAAGGAAGTCACACCCCAACACCCCGTCCTCTAAAAAGTAACAAACAGTCCCTTACTGTAAAACCAGGAAAAGACAACAAAATTTAAGACAATATCTTGTCTCATATCACAATATCAAAATAATATATCGATACAGGCTGTTAACCAGCCCTATAAAGCTTTTTTTAGCTGTTCACAAAGCTAACGTTACTGTTAGCGTGTTAACAAGCTAAGCTAACACAGTGTACAAGGTTAACAGTTTCTGCAGTGTTCATTCTTTAATTTTAAAAAATAACTAACAAACTAACTAACTAACTAAACAGACAATAGCAACAAAACAATCTCACCACAATGTCCATTTAGTAGCAGCTCTTGTGCTTTCAGTTATATCACACGATCTTCATCAGCAGATGGAGTTGACTCAGTTGAAATTTATTTGTAAGATATTTAAATACGCTTGCACCTCGTCCATGCTGGTTTGGAAATTGAGATTAAAGTTTAATTTCTTTACCCTGTGGAGTTCAAGTGTCTTTAAAAAGTAGTGTCCCAGGGTCACCTTCTTTATACACTGTCCTCTGGGAAATAATATCTTAGTAACAGGCTGCTGGTTCAGAGTAAAACTATGTTACTTTAGAGCCAAACAATCCTGTCAGTCTTTGACTCTCTAAGTGAAGTCCCTGCTGTAAAAGCTGTGTTATGTGTAACTAGTTAAAGGGGTCAGGGTGTGGGGGTCAGAGGTGCAGAGCAGGAAGTCACCTGCAGTTTGTTTAATGTGCAACTTTCAGGTTTTTGAGCTCAAGTCAATGCATCTTAAAAGATACTATTTAAATAGGCATTTTTCTGGGTATTATCATAATTATGAATATAACATTCAGTAGACCGCACTTAAAGAAGTAAATATAAGTCTCTTACGTCATTTCCGGGTTCAGCTGTTCACCTGTATATTGACTGTTGTTCTGAGACACCACCAGTAGATGTCAGCACATCACCACTGATCACAGCTACAGTCACAAGCCTGGAACCAGCTGTATTTCTGCATTTAGCTTCTACTTATCACAGGTTTTATGTCTCACTGCAATGAGTGTGACGAACAGTAACAGCTTAAAATAAGAGGAAATAATTCAAATAAGTCTTTTCAACTGTATGCCCTGTTTTTTTTATGTTTTAGGTAGTCTTGTCTTGGCCAAGGGACTACAGATAAAATAGCCACTTGGCTGATTCTGGCATTTTTATACCATGTGTATTTATTAATTTGCGCTGTCCTTAAACTAAACTGAAACTTAAATGTCTTTGATTCAAAGTGTAGCAACACCTGTCCGAGATAATGTCCGACCAAAAGACAAATGATTTATATAAACTTAAGTTACAAATCCTTTGGTGTTACATTAAACTGTTCAAATATAAATTTCATGCTTTGTGATCTCACTTATTCTATCATCAAATATGCCAATAATATTACTAGAGTTAGTAGAGTTTTTCAATTAATATGTGGATTATTCTTCTGCTTGTTTGGTCTATGAAATACTATTGTTATCCATCTAAATAAACAAGAATGCAATCCACATATTTGAGGAGCTGGAACCAGACTGGAACCAGTAATTTTGCTGGAAAAATGTTTTAATTTTATTGATCTAGCCAACAGACTGGCTTGCAAAGGTTATAAATTATAACATTTAAAAAAAGTATTATATATCAACATTTATCGCACCATCAGCTGCCATACACTCTCATTAGATTTTGATTTGTCACCTTGTAAAACAGTATCTTAGTAAAACTAAACTGTACTGTGGATTCATTTATCAATTGAGAGCAGTTGTATGGTGATGAGTTACTATGAGCAGTATCATATCAAAGCACTTCCACATACAGAGCACACAGACACTCCTGTATCCCTTACGGCACAATATTTATTCAACAATATACAGATTAATTTCTCTCTACATCTCAGACTGATCTTCAGTTTTTTATATTTATCTTGCTTTCACCTTTGTACATTTGTCTATTTACAAGATTTAAAATAAGTCTTTCTCTCCATTTATACAACATCAATAGTACAGTGTTATCACATCATCCAGCAGCTTCCCTCGAAGCATCTAGATTAGATTCATCGTTGATCATCTTTATGTTTCATACACCAGCTGACGTCTCTGAGCCACAGAGCAGCAAACTGACAGAAGGGCTCGACATGCACCAAAAGTCCCGGTGTGGCTTTCTCTCTGTGAGGGCAGTCGGATGACAAATGGATGGTCCTCTTATATCACCCACATGAGAGAGGTCCTTCGCTCTGTAGCACCACTACAGGGTGTATAAACAGAATCGCTGGATGAAGAGGAGGAGGGGGGGACGCTGTTGAGGACTTGCACCTTAAAAATCAGCTTAAACGCACCTGCCCCATCCCACCCGACACGGATCGATGAAAGCCGGTAACACCAAAAACAAAAAAGGGGAAAAAATGTTGCATAGAATCAATTCTGACTTCAAGAACAGAAATTTTGGTGCTGCCATTTTAAAAATGTGGCTTTTTGATAAACTCCTGAGACCTTCCAGACCCCCGTAACATATATATATATATATATATATATATTTTTTGGTTTTGAAAAGAAAAAAAATAAATAAATAGCTGTACCCTTAGACTTTAACAAAAATAGCATTGTGTTGGATGTGACATCACATAGAAGTACTACTTTAAAGAGACTAAAACCCTGCATTGAGTGTATACACGTTTGCACATCTATATATATCATTTCAATAACTATCTTGAGGAGAGAGGTGGATGGATTAAAGTGCATTATACTGTATGAAAACAAAAGCCCACAGTTATCACATGCAGGGCAGGAAATTAACTTTATCCACCAGTGACAGTGGCTGACAAGAACAAATTGAACCCTATTTTAAACCACCAAAACTAGACTTTTTTTTTGAAATGTAAGTGGACCTCATGAGGATTTCTGAGCTTATTATTCGACCAAAAATGAAAAGTAGATAAAATTTTCAGCCACAGTCCACCTGGTGTTCATTTCCCGCCCTGGTCACATGCAAATAACACCAGACACCGAGGGGTATTTGTCTATCCGTTACTCTAAGTCAACATACAGTACCAACATGGCTGCTGGTATCCTTGGTCAGGGGCACTCATATTAATGACATGAACACGTCACCAGTTTTTAAAACAGCAAAAAAGGTGCCACTCAACTCACGGCAAAATACAGCAAATGGGAAACAGCTCGTCGTGAGCCACACAGCACAGGGATGACAGCAGACAGACCAGGTGAGAGTGTGAACTGTAGCTGCACTCCTCTCTTCTTCTTCTTTCACAGTCCAGGAGGAGGAGCATGTGAGGCCGAAGAGCCGACGATGGAGGCTTTTTGGCCTGAAATGTTTTAAGGCTAAAGCGCACACAGGACTCACTCAGGACCAGGAGCAGCAGCAGCAGCAGCAGCAGCAGCTGTGAAGGGTTTTTTTCCAGCACAGTGGGAGCATGAGTGTGTGGGGGATTTTTCACTGCAGACTGAACTGACTTTTATATACATTAATCATTCATCCTCATTCTACACAAGCACGTGAGCAAGACGTGGGAAATGCAATACAACAGCTGACAATCCACGGTACACAGACACATAATATACTGCTTTTACATGTGAACAGCAAATAGTGATGACTGTCAGAGTACAGTTCACACCTGTGATGAGTGAAAAGAAAATTCATGGCAAAAAAAAGGAGGTGAAGCTGCATCTAAGGGCACGTTGAGCCATACGTCCAAACATCCCTTTTGTTGTCCCTTAATTTTGAAATAAGACCAGTAAACAGAGAAGAGAAAAAAACAGGCATTTTAACTTAAGACACCCAAAGCAAAACATATCTTCCTTAAGGAGAGGATGTGTATTGGCACATCTGGCAAAGACAAGGACGAGACTTGGGTTTGGCTCGCTGGCTGTTTCACGCATCTGAAACAGCAGTGCTTTGCAGGGCACTAAACATGCAGACAAGCACACCATGTTCAAATCACTCAGCCTGGGCGGGGAGCACTACAGAAGGCTAGCTAGCACTGTGCGCAGATGCAGGCATTTAACAGCAGAGAAGATCCAACTCCATGCACATGAGGATAAAAAAATTGCACTTCAAAAATCATTACATAAAAAAATAAAGATAAGCAGGACATTTGTAGGGAGTTGAAATAATCAGGTTAATCCCGACGTGGTTGTTTGATATATGACAGAGAAACCTGAAGACAGTCGTGTTCTAGTTTTGCAGCTTGGTTTTGTGCATGGTATGATTGAACTGAAATGCAAGGCTGAGATACTCAGTCACAGCTCCTCACATGAACAGATTTTACAGTGTCATTACAGTTGCAGTGTGAAACCAGTTTGCCCCCCTCCCCCACTATATATCCCCCAAACTGGTCAAGCACTCCAGTTTCAAACCTAATGGGGTCTCTAAATCCTGCGTCTGATTGGGAGACAGGTGTCTGAGTGGCAGGGTGAACACACAATGAGGTAGAACAAAATGTTTCATGAGCATCCAATCAGAGCACAAAATGCAAGACAATTGCCATGGTGACGGCTGATGCGCAGTGACTAGTACGAGCCTCCAGAGGGCAGTACACCACCGGCTCAGGCACGACACCGCACACAAGCCAGAGCCTGACAAACACACCTACAGGGGGACTTTCAGATGGAAGAACCCATTCAATGGTTGAAACCATAATAACAATCTAATATAAAATACAGTCATTGCCTTTTAGTTTCAGACACAAACCTGCATGTCTACAATGTTTTCATCCAGTTCTTCAGCAAGATTCAGCTTCAAGGTTTTAAATCAAGTCACAAGATGAAGCTGCACAGTAGTGATTTCGTCAGATTTGTCCAGTTAAAAGCTCGGGGCAAGAAAAACCACATTCCAGTTTGGTTTGACAACAATCTTAAAAGTCTGATTTTACAGATCAAATGAGAAGATTCGAATAAAAGGAAGATTGTGGGCTGAAAACTAGAGCATCACTTTGGTCTGACTGATTTCTGCCAAATCACTGTCAGACAAGTGACGAAAAAGAAATGCTACCTTCTTTGGATTGTGATTTAAAACAAACAAACAAAAAAAAACATTAAAGAAATTTTATTCATAAAACCATTTATGCCTAATTAACAAGGAAGATAATCAGCAAGAACGATTGCACGTGAGCCCGGGAATGAAAGGGAAGGAATGAAGAGAAAGAGCAATAATCCCCACTCTTCTCCACATGAGCGACGGTAAGTGTTATTGCTGATTTATTTTTTTGACTGATTCAGTCAGGAACTCAAAAAACAAAACAAAAAAAAATAAAAATCTGAAATGTCATACATGTATACATCATACATGTCAGCTAGCGTGGCATCCGTACGAGTTTTCTCTCGACGCTTCCTCCTTTTCTGAGGAGAGTTTGTGTGTGGAATGCTCAGCTCGGTCTGACGGGAGGATGCAGTGACATGCTGGACTGTAGTTACAGCAGTGGGCCGTCATCATTTACTACTTTTCTCTTGTTGCATTTTCAGTAACGCTAAATCCACCGGCGACGACTTCAGGTCACGATTGTAATGGATGTTAAAAGGGTGGAGACACAACTCTTGAGCACACACACACATACACACACACACACCAACACAGATAGGTAGACAGAAGTTGTTGTAGTAGGGTTAAAGAGTTGCAGAGAAAAACTGCATGAGGATGAGTGCTATGAACAGGTATTTTATGTGTGTGTGTGTGTGTGTGTGTGTGTGTGTGTGTGTGTATGTGTGTGTGGATGTGTGTGTGTGTGGATGTGTATTATGCCCTGCACTGCATGTTAGACCTGTGATATGATCTGCATGTTGAAACTGGGGGAGCGGGACTGCTTGGTGAGAGGAGCTCCAGGAGACAGGAGGTCTTGGGCGTCCTCTGGCCTGATGAGGTGCTCCTCCTGCAGGCTGATGGTGGAGTGGCGGTGGGAGCTGCCTACAGGAAGCCCTCCTTCCTTGTCAGAGCCCCCCACCGCCTCCTCTCGCTCGTCGTCGCCTCCATTCAGGTTGAAATTCATGCAGTCAAAGGACTTGCTGGAGGAGGTGCTGCCAGTCCGCACCAACGTGGGCCCTGCCGGGAAGCTCAGGTGCTTCTTTATGGGGCTCAGCTGGATGGCATCCAAGTTGATGCTGGCTGGAGGCGACTGCTGCCTCGCGTGGTGCCTCCTCACAGCAGCCTGGTGATCTGCTGACAAATCTGCATGTTTTTCCGCCTCCCTCTCCCTCTCCCTCTCCCTCTCCCTCTCCTTCTCCCGCTCCTTCTCCTTGTCTCGAGACAGCCGGGCTGTGATGGCTTTCTTGATGCTGCTGCTGCTGCTGTTCAGGCTGCCGCCCCTCTGCCCCACGCTGCCGCCCGCCTTGGTGCCGCTTGGCTGGCTGCTGTTGGAGGCCCCGGAGGAGAAACCCTCGTCTGGGTCGTTGACGTTGAAGGAATCTTCCCCGCCGCTCATACCATCAGCATCTGAACAAGAACATGCACGGACATAGACAGAAAGAAGGCGTGATAGACAAACATAAAAGTGAGTAACATAAGATGACCACTGAAGTTATGTTGACAAATTTAAGTAAAATCTGACTGCGAACAAAATTTCAACCCTATTGCTTTAAGTCCTGTGGCTCATATTCAGTTTTTTGACAGTGTTCTCAAACAAAGCTAAACTAACTACTATTAAAGGAATACTTCAACAATAAAATGACCATTTGTATACCAATTACTCACCCCGTGTTACGTTGAATACATAAAGAAAACTTTATTTTTCTCGCATGCCTCCATGGTGAACCAAGAATCCAAAAACGGAGAAAAGTTTTGATGAATTGGAGTCATAGGCATCTGCATTCAATAACAGAGTTTACAAACTCTCACACAGCTCCTGCAGTATAATTTACTTCAGTTCAAACAAGAATATTCTCAGTTTTTGGATTCTTCGTTCACCGTGGAGACACCGTGGAAAGAAAACAAAGCAAATTTTAAGTTAACACGGGGTAAGTAAATTATACAAAAGGTCATTTTGTGGCTGAGTTATTCCGTTAATAGTAACGTAGCAAAAAGTACTGGTTCTCATTAAGAGTGATGTGAAAAGGCCTGCGACAAACTGATTAATCTGAGCAATAAGACTAAAAATGTTTAAAGTGTTTACAAATAATGCAGACTAAATCAGCAGACTAAATTAATAGCCTTCTAGCAGCAGGCCAGCTCGAACACTCGCACTCATCAGACCATGCTGCTTCATTAGCTCACTCATTATGCACCAAACAGAGGTACAACTCAATACGGTACACAATGACCTTGAGCTTTGATCATCTGATGCAATTTAGATCGACTTAACTCTGACTAGCTGATTGTTTAGGAAAAGTATGAGTTCAATAACCTGCTGGACAAGTGAGCAGAGCTCGTCTAGCAAGTGATGCAGATTTAATATACAGTATATTAGACAAGTAATATCTGGTGATATTTAGATGTAATTCTAACAACACTGACATTAAGACATCAAAACAACAAAACAATAATAATCCATCTATCATCGTTTGAAAGCTGAAAAGGAAAAAGACAATAAATTGAGTTAGAAAACAAAGCATGTTACTGACATACAGTATGCAGGGTAAAGCCTGTTAAACAGAGGAGACAGAGGATCAGCCGTCTGTCTCCGTCATGCATCGTTGGGACAAGCAAAATTGGACGGTAGGGAACCGCAGGCAGCACCAGAAAAGAAATGGAGAAACCGAGAAGAATAGGTCTGGATTGACATGCACATAACATGAGGAGAAGACACATGCTCTCCTGCCCCCATCCCTCCTTTCTCCTGTAGCACTGGCACAGCGGTCAGATGGTTGGCCGGCTGAGACGAGCCCGCCCATCTGTGGAGAGCACTGAGGCGAGTCCGTACACCTCATCAGATCAATAGCATTCCAGTTAGAGCTGACAGCCCATGGGGCTAAATGGGCCAGTCTGCAAGCCATTACAAGTCAACCCAATCCTAGATGAAGAGCTAAAACTTCTTCAGAGCTTTGCAATTAAAGCATTATACAGTGTTTTTGCATGTTTAAGCCTTTTGATTACAATGTGCACGTTTATATGCTCGCTATTGGTTTCCAGTCATTTCAGTGCGCTGCTAAATTCAGTCTGCAGAGCCTGAAATGTTTCTCAGACAGATCACTCACTACAGTAAACATGTCTCTGCCTTAATTTTTAATGTAATGTTATATCGTTATGTGCTAATGCAGCTGTGGACCATTTTACAAACTCTACCTTGATCTACCTTGCATTCAGGGATACTCTGAGGTGCAAAATATTAGAGCTGACTGTCAGGAATCATTGTAAACATGAGTCTCAGATCCTGAATGCATATATATGGACTATGTGACAGGGATAATGTGAGTTTTGTAATGATTTAAAAAAAAAAAAAAAAAAAAGAGGTGCTACTTGGATCTGACAGCGATGTAACAAAAAGAAGGTGCTCTTGATGTACATATAGGCAAACATTGTCCACAAGTAAGGAAGTAGATTCCTGAAAACTCAAGGTGTCCTGCTTTGTTAAAGGATTTATGTTAAAAAAAAAAAAAAAAAAAAGATGATCATGGCTACATTATCAAAAACAAGACGCATATCGACTGTGTGTGTTTGTCTTTGTAACTTCTGGCATTAAAAATGTGTTGGGCAGACGAATGAACCAAATCAAAGCATCCTTTAACACACCAGTAGTTAAAGTTTTTTAAAAGTGTCCATTTTCTCAACAGGAGAACAAAAAATAAAGCAATGAAATATTCACTATTAACCCTTTGAAAAGTAAGCAAATTGCAAGCAAAAACATGGGAAGACGACAATGAGCAACAAAAGAAGAAATGACCCCGAAAATTTGCAAGAAATTAGAAAAAAAAAGGGAAATAAAAAACAAGAAAATTAGTTTTTAAAAACGGGAAATTACCTGAAACAAAGTGCTTAAAAAATTACAATAATTATGTAGCATAATTTTAAATATGTTATAATAATAATAATAATAATTCTAGGTATAGTTTTTCCCTAGCTTTTCTTTTTTCAAATAATTTTTTAAATCTATTAATTTTTTGCAATTTGTGGGACATATTTATGAAGTTGCTCATTGCCTTTTTTCCCATGTTGTTAAAAAGAAATCACACCAATTTGCTCACGGTTCAAAGGTTTAAATACTTGTGTAAGGAGTCTGAAAGCAGCACAGGAAAAGTGACGTTGCTCCAGGTTTGAAAGGGTTAAGGTAGCTAGCAGTATTTGAGATCTTCTGAAAGTCTCGGTCTCGTCTTGGGATCTACTACATTTTTACTCGCTCAGACAAGGAGGCAAAGAGGACTTAGGTTTTTACTTCAAGATCAGTCAAGACCACAACTACGGGAATCTCACTAAATTGCCTGTGCAAAACAGGTGTTGAAAGTGTTGAACAAAGATGATAGAGCTGATTATACGTACACATGTATAGGGTATATGGCAATAAAACAGGTGAATGTAAAGCAATTTTAATTTGTTTTCTGTAGGTGTTTTTTTTATGTGAATCTTTCAGTTCAGTTTGAGGAGTGCCTATGGTTTACATGTTCCACATTTTATCCTAAGTATGTTGTGCAGTGTGGGACTAGCACTGATCTGGTCTTGGTCTTGTCTTTGTCTCGATACACTCTGGTCTTGGTCATGACTTTGTCTCAGTTTAGGTGGTCTTGACTACAACACTGGTAGCTAGCTCAATTTTATATTTATTATCACTGTCAGGTGAAATCAAAAGGAACTAATGACTTCCAGGAAGGGAGGAAAATCAATTGAATTACCCCAAGAGGGATTAATAATGTACTTCTAATAAAAAAGTGTAATTAACAGGATTAAACATGCAAAGACACCAGTGTGGTAATTTTCCAATATTACTGCAACGCAGCCCCAAACTAAAGGACATGTGTTAGGTAGATTTGTTTCTGCAACAGAATGTCCAGTAACAAATACTAAGTGATAGATCTTTAAAATAATCACAGTTCTCACTTAACTGGGTGGCAGATTTCTATCTAATGAAACAGTGTTGAGATTTCTTGCACTACAGCTGCACTGAGTTAAATGAAAGATAATGGGAAGAAGCCGGGGTGGCACTCAGACAAACGCCGACCATAAAGCCAGGGAATGAGCTGATCTTCAGTCATGTCAAAGGGATCTGAATGATGTTTCAAGATAACAAACATGTTGCAACCACACATGGAAATGGACACATTCAACAAGACAAAATGGGCCGTACGACAGGTCCTGGCAGTGGAGTTGTCTTTGCAGCTCAAATTATTGGATCTGTAAACCCTGACAATATTCAGTCCGCAAACTTGGCCTTGTCATTTGAAATGTTAGTGTTCCAGGGGTTTCATGTTTTAGCGCAAATTTTTTCAAAGCTTGCCGTAGCGTGCGCATGCATGATGAAGGGCTCGTTCCCACTCACTGAGCTGAAGAAAAAATGCGGCAGAACACAGAGTTAGCGTATAATAAAGCTGCTGGAGTTGAAAAACAAAGTGGAAGGCCTCTTCCTGCACAGTGTCGACAGCAGATGGTTGCTGCTGGCCTGAGTGACCCAAAACTTGTGGTGCTGTCAATCACTGCGAAGGGCAGTAGAGAAACAAGATGTCTGGTGCCAGCTTTGTTAAAGACATATATATATTTTTTACTTGTTAAAACCACAGAAAAAAAAAAAAAAAAAAAAAGAATCTATAAAACCAATTATCAGACATGGAGAGTTGAGGACGCCCAGAGTAAAAGGTCAAGCTGCAGGCTGGGCACTGAACATGCTCAGTGAGTGACAAGGGCAGCAGTTTAAAATACGTTGGAGGTATGATGAGGAAAAAAGAGAGGATATGACATGATGACAGGCCCATGCAAAATGGCCACTAGCCACACTTCCTTCAAACCCAGAATAGGCGACTCTTCCATTCTTGGTTGGGACGAAAAATAGCAGTGGTCTGGTAGTAGCAGGGTTGTTGGCTGGGGGTCTTATAGACTGGAGGAGTTAGTATACTCTGGGGAAGTGAAGAGGTAGCCAAAATGAGAACGGCAGAGTTAACCCCCTCGAGCTGAGGAGGAGTAGGGGGAGGAGGGTTGGGAAGATACAGATCGAAGGGGCACCTCCTTCTGAGACCCTCCCTGCTCTGAGTGTCCGCCTCTGTCCCCTACCCTCAAATGTGATGGGGGGAATGATGCTGCTGCTGCTGCTGCTGTGGTGGCTGTGAGGCCGCCCTTCTCTCTCCTCTTTGGCTGCGGGGTCCCAGGGAGTGTGTTGGTGGTGCTGGTGCTGGGCGAGGCTAGGAGGATTGACGATGAGGCTCAACTCTGCATCGGTTGAGTAGTCAAAACAATCTGGGAGTCAACAACACAGACGGGGAAATGTGTGTCTTTAGTGGCAGCAAGCCTGAATGGATTCGGGCCTCATCATGGGCACAGCAGGCCTAACAGCTGTCTGTAAATTCATTTGTAGATTACAAAATATAGCAAAGAGGAACGCAATGGTATTTTTCAAAAACGAACTGCCCTGTAAATCGCCCATCTACTGGGTAAAATGGAGTCAGTAGAATCTACAGGCACCATTTTGTCGTCAGTTTCCCCTTAAACTGCAAACCTTAAATTTAACTGGTGATACAAAGCACAGCACACACTTGGTAGACAAGACGAGCAAAATAAAGAGCAATAAGGAGCAGTGAGTGGCACAGGCACTGCAACACAGAGACTATATGACCACAGTTACATACAATAACTGACATGAAACACCATTTGGACGATGCTAATGGTGTGACTGGTTTACACAGGAACAGGTTTCCCTCTCACTGCTCAGGACAAACACCAGAAAAGTTATTCTCTCACCAAATAGTTCCCTCTTGTGGCTTTTCACTGATTGGAAAAAAAGTTTGTAAGTTTGCAGCTTAAATCATTACTAAACACTGGTGTTTTTTCTTGCATAACATAACTCGAACTAATAATTAAAAAGTATTATAATGGATCTACTGAGCTGTCACATCTACTGAGCTCTCTCCTGCACTGACACCTGGTCCAATTTGCTCTGTGCTGCAGCCATGATGGCAGGTGTTCCTGTTTCCAAGGCTGCTGTAGTCTTACCCTCTCTCTTCCAGCGGTGGCGTCGTATGGAGGCGGTGGTGATGGCTGAGATGGAGATGCGGCTGATGGTGGGTGTCACCTCCACCTGGAGCACCTTGCGCCCCCGTGACTCATCAGGAGCCGTCTCTGGCAGCGAGTTCTTCATGGCATTCCCCAGCTGGAGGTAACACGTACACAGATACACATTGATAAGCAGTTAATGATAAATCCAGGAAAGTATTAGAAGATTCAAAGCCTGATTACAGCCATCACTGGTGATTTGTGTGAAACATGGCAGATCAAACAGTGTTTTGTATTTGACTCAAGCTTCACAGTTTCAGACAGGTTGAAAATATCATTAAAGGAACACTTCACCCATAAAATGATCATTTCTATATCAGTTAATCACCCTGTGTTATGTTGAATTTATGAAGAAAACTTGGCTTTTCTCGCATGCCTCCACAGTGAATGAAGAATCCAAAAACAAAGAAAACTCTTAATTAAAGTGAAGTCATTGGGGTCCAAGTTCATTAAAAGCAAAACTATATCAACACATCCATTTACAAACTCTCACACAACTCATGCGGCATATTCCAAGTCTTATTTATCCAGTCTTATGCTCAGTACTTTCCAAACATTTTCACTAAAACGTCAACTATTTAAAACACTTCCACATAAATGGTCTCAGGCACAGATGGGGTAGCGCGTTGGCAAGTGTGTGCGTTTGAACTCTGCTCGTGCATTCCATTGAAATATTGCCTCCCAGCTCGTTCATTGGCCAGGAGTTCTGCTGTTACTCAACCAAGCCTGTCGTTTCCTGGCCTTCCTTCCAATTTTGAATGATATAGGATATATTAGATATGATATAAATTATCCGACTATGATAAATAATAGAATATGCACCCATTGCTTCCACATGTTTGTCACTTGTGTTTAAATAGAGGCGAGAGAGACACAAATTTACTCTCAAAGACACACGGGCAGACAGCGACAGAGCTCAACATGTGATTTCAACAGAGCAGAGAGCAGAGTCACTTGCTGACCAGCGTGGGGATATGTGGCTCTGGTGTGAATGGCCAGCAACTGCTGACAGGCGACTGCATGACTATTACCAAATCAGGGCACTTCCATGTCCAGTGTGAACCCAGTCTTAAAATGACATTAGCTTCAGGCAGATAAGTTTGTTTCTACAGGATTCCCACACTTGTTTATGGACAATATTTCAATATTTTTCCACGCCTTTTCAAGGACTTGCCCGGCGTTTTCAAACATAGAGTCATACTTCATTCAAACATAATCTCAGCTAGCTGGAATACATGAAAAGAGAGACGGACCGCGGGGAAAAAATGAAGAAACGTACGTGATGGTAAAAAAAATGTGATAGATCGATGCATATTCGAGGTTCATTATGTCAACACTTACTTGGAAGGTTATCAATGAAGATTAATTTCACATTTTAATCACAAACGACAAAAAAAATCCACGACTTTTTCAAAACTAAAAATGATTTTTACTAATTCTGTGACGTTTCTAAGCCTGGAAACTGACTGCGAAATTCCATGACGTTTCCAGGTTTTTCATGAACCCTGTGTCTAGTTATTGATTAGGGACAATCGAATATCTGTTTGACAATCTGATATCAGGCAAAGAGTTTTCTTCACAAATTCAAGTCACACAGGTAAATAACTGATATACAAATGATCATTTTGGGGGTGGAGTATTCCATTAACTCCACACACACTGTGTTGTTGCTCTTACCAGGAGAGGCTGGGAGTAAAGCTCCAGCTGGGCTCTGTACAGAATGTCCTCCAGAGCTTCCCGCCCCATCTCCCACTCTCCATTGTATCTACACATTAAAAAAAACAAAACACAAATACACACACCGGCATTTAACAACGTCATGTTGTGATCCTATTTATGTAATCAGGAGTGTCCGACAAGATGCCTTGATGTCTGAGTCACATCCCTGTGAACTATTATTAGTTGTTTAGTAATGCCTGCAGCTTCAGGAGAGGAGGGAAGGAGACATTGTCATGCTATTGTAAGTTTAACCCGTGCTTTACCTTTTTTCTTGCAGAACTAAGTGAAGATTTACAGGGAACACATTCATTCCTTTGGGATTCTGTGAAAATAAAAAAAAACGCATGCAGGGAAACTTGCAAATTTAGCAATAATAAAGCTCAAGATTTGTGTTTAGTCTATGTGTTCGACTGATATGCAAAAAGTGTGAATAAAGGATGAATCCAAGTGCAGGTGTTGGTAACTGTTTTTGTTTATCACCTGGCTCTTTGCTCAAGATGAGGGCTATCATTAGCTTTGCATGAGGTGATGTCACAACCCCATCGTCAATCAAGAGGGATTAAAAGGAGCAGCATCAATAAATAAATGCATTATACATTAAAAATAAAGAAAAGGAGAAGAACTGCACGGCTGAAACCTCTTTGATCCGGTCCTGCACATGCATCAATCACACAGCCAGGGACAAATGCACGGGACTCCCTTTAGACTCGAGATGAAAGGGATGGAATGAATGGGCAGGTAGAAACAGACTCTCTGATGTTTTGATGGCTGGAAAATCAGCCCGGAATACATTTGGAACCAGACAGGAGAAATAAATAAATAAAAATTTGGTGTGTGTCTATTTGTTCTGATATCCCCCTGTGCCTCTCCCTCTCCTCTCTTCACGTGGTATTACAACGCTGTAGCATTAGCGGACATATTAACCTAAATCCCAGAGTGTCCTCGACGAGTGCCAAGATCCCTCTGCATGTGTGGAGCTGTGGATTCATGCTTATCTGCCCTTCATATGCTCCTGCTCGGGCCAAGGGTGAATGTGAGAGCTCAGGCTGTCACTGAGGTGACCTATGGTAGGGATTACTAAAAAGGCTATTATTCTTACACACACACACATGCAGTCTGGTTTTTTTTCCAGAGGCACTGACTGCTCCAATCTCCTGATTGCTGCTGTGTATGCTCGTGGGGGTGATGAGGCAGAATGCATACTCAGCCCCCCCTTCTTGCTACACTATCCTTAACAGTGGTGATTCCAGTCGCTACCGTATCAGGGGATCCATTGCCGAGGACAAGCTATCATCAAGGAGCCGTAATCAGCTTTGCAACGACTGTCCTCATAGGGGATGAAATCACCTGCTCCCACAATGCACTGCCGATGTAATCAGTCTGTACAGTGGGGAGCTTCTGTCTGTGGTACAGTGCTAGCATATGCTGTTGGGAGATTTTCTGCAGTAGATCACAGCAAACTTGAAGAGAGACTGGCCTCATTAGTGATGTCCCGCAAGGGCACAATACCAAAAATGAGAAACATTGTGTTATGTGCGGTGGGACCCAAAAGTCTGAGAACACTAACCAAGATACTTCAATTTTGCATTTGTTTCTAATGCAACACAGATTAAATCCACCCGAGTGTCATCTGAATGCATGCTTCATCAGAAGGGATACAACTCTATAAAATCTGACCTTTTCTACACAAGATTAATGTTGGTCAGTGCTACAAATTAGCTTAAATTTGATTTCTAACCCAGAAACGTTGCAGGATTTTAAATATTTCCTCTTCATTTTACATCATGTAACTTCTTGGGCTTTTAGATGTTTATGAATCATGACATTTTCTAATTATTTCAAGGTTTATGGAGGGGTGATAGCAAAAAAAATCCTAAGCCTGAAATTTTTTTTCCAGTTGAGGCATGAGGAATGGGTCGTCATTGGGTGAATCCAAAACATCTCTGGCTGGCTGCAGAATAGTTCATAACCCTGCCTCATCCATGTTGGTGGATGGGACATGGTCCACACTAAAAAACAATCAAATAACAAGTCAAATAAATTCTTCCCAGAGATTGTTAGTTTGTCATTTTTGGTAGGTGTTATCACACTGATGTGTGTGGAAGTGTTCATTTTTCTGACAAATTCAGTTTTATTTACGTATTTGATGCTATAAAAAGGGGGTGTGATGTCATGATTGACAGCTGCGATGACTCGCAGTTGAGTCAGGAGGGTGTATGGGAGGTAGGTAGGCTTGGGTGATATTATGGTATTATGGTATACCAGTGTATTTAGAAATTCCAACAGTATGATTTTCAACACTATTGGCTATGAGTGGTGGGGATAAGGACTAAAAGTCAGCCAGTAACAGCAGAGAGAGACCATGGGGAAAAATAGCATATATTTACATCCACTCTCCGTTATGTACTGAATGGCCTGGTTTAATGTGAAGAAGGTACAAAAAATAGATACCGCCCAAGCCAATATAGTGGGCTATAATAGGCAGGATCTCGACACCACGGCTCCACGACCTGATCACAGCTGCACAGACTATTTTAGCAGAATTTTTTTTTTTTCCTTTTACAGTGGAAAGATGTAGGGACAGGTCTTCCATCTTTATGTACAGTCTATGGGATGAACCTACAGAGAATTATCACCTGAATCAGCTTTTCTTAGCTTTATAGAAATTTACAGCATGTTTCAGCTCATTGTTAAGCTGTCCAGCTGCAACATTACTGTTTTGGGTCACTCTCAGCACTCCTATAGCATTATTTGTGGTAGTTAGCACCGAACTGGTGAACATAGTGGAATAATAAGAGGATAAAAGAGACAGATATTTTCCTCAGGAGTTGGTAGAGACAAAAATACAGCTAACATGGGATAAATATAGACTTGCATTAACCAGATGGCCACAAACACGAGTCCAAATAAGTTCTAATGTTGCTCCATTACTGCAGGATGTGTAAATGAGTGACTGTTTGTTAACAGTTATTGCAGCTTTAAAGATACATACATGGCATGATAAACGGCAG
This sequence comes from Epinephelus moara, assembly GCF_006386435.1. Classification (NCBI taxonomy): domain Eukaryota; kingdom Metazoa; phylum Chordata; class Actinopteri; order Perciformes; family Serranidae; genus Epinephelus; species Epinephelus moara. The sequence goes on from NC_065512.1 coordinate 23,440,063, forward strand.
TCAGCATCTGCACCATGAACTCGGGGTCCAGCAGCACACGATTGCACGGTTCCCTCCAGAGCTTCTGCTGCTGCCGGGGGAAGCCACATACACACAGCCTGAAGAGGGAACACACATACACAGTCATATAAGTAAGGTGAGCAAAGTCATATAGCAAAGAGATGTAGCATAGATCAGATGAGCCTCGATGAGGGGAAGAATTAAAGAGACCATCAGTCACTTCCTGAGTAAACTACACAAAGAGCGAACACATCAAACAGAGTGTGAGAGGGGAGCAAAATTTAATCTACTGTACACTTGTAGAGGTCAGGAAAGGTTAGACAATGGGGTGTTCGGGGACTACGCACTGAGGCTAAACTCTAATGCTCTGAAAACTTCACAGTTTGCCGCCTGTCTAGACTAAGTTTGCTTCAGGCGTTGTCTCACTGCTCGCTCACGGTAGGAAAGTCCTCATATCCTGAACCGTCTGCACACTGCAGGTGGAACAATCGCTGGGCAGCGGCCTGACCACAGTGCCTCATATTGTGAATTCCACATTGAGCCTTTCTCCTAACTACAGGGCATTTCAGCGCTTCCCAGACAGACAGACTCAGACAGGTATCCAGCAGGGATGCTTTCTTTTGGCCAATCGCAGACAACTGAGCCCTCAAGAAACTGTACTTATCAAATCTTCCTGCGACCAGGGCAGTCAGTATTGAGGTCAGTGCATGGCTACAGGGTAGAGGAGGTGATTTAATACTAGATTCAGTAGAGCAGGTAATGGAGGTAGAAAAGGAGAGGGTGGTCACAAATTGGGTACAAAAAGGACAAAACTGTGGATAATTAAAGACAAAAAAAAGGACACATGCTTTTCATGTGCATTTTCCTCACCGTGAGCTCATTCTGCAAACTGACTGATAGGAAGATAGCGGCATGTACACCACAGCGGAGTTGTAGCACAGCATGAGGAAACACAGCACTTCAAACCTGCAATCACAAAATGTTCGGTTAAAGTTAAAACAACAAGAATGCAATCATGTAATGACTTTAAATAATGTCAGTTTCATCTGATTTCAGCATAACCCCAAACTGACCATTTTTGGTTTAACATTCTATCCACCTATTTTTCTGACACCTACGGTAGATAATTATGTAGAGTTGCTCATGCAATTTATGAACTCTGAACCATAAAATAGTCTCTTAAGCAAACTGCTTGCCGAAGCTGTTTCGTTCATTGTGAACTACTGTACTTTGTATGGCTGAGTATCAAACTTCAATACTTTTCTGGCACCGACCAATTTGCTTTGATACTATCAAGTATTGAAAAATGTCTTCTCAGTCGGTACCAAATGTCAATCCCTAGGGAATAAATCTCATCAATGCAGTGAGCCAATATGTCATAAAGGCGTGCAGAAACTAGAAATACCACCACATGGTTGTCTGCCTCCGTGCACCGGTGATGTTGCAATTACAGTTTACATCCATGTCTGTAAAAACATGGATGCTCCACATACATCTCTCCCTGGCAGCACAGGAGATCTATACATCAGCACAGTTTCAAGGTGGGCACCCAAGATTAGTGTCAGCAATTCAGTATCTGACAAAATGTCTCCCCCTCTGTTCCTGAGATACGATGTTGAAAAGTGTTTTAGCAGAACATCATGCTGTCAAAGTCAAGTTGACCTTTGACCCTCTTGATGTAACATGTCATTACTTTGGGGCACCCAGCAGATCACCTGGTAGAGCAGGTGCCCAATGTGCAAAGGCTTTGTCCTTGCCACAGTTTGTGTCAAATATAAAAAAATTTGCTCAAGGTGTTCTTGAGATATTGTGTTTACATGAATGAGATGGATGGAAGGTCACAGTGACCTTGACCTTTGACCACCAAAATCTAATCAGTTCATCGTGGAGTCCAAGTGAATATTTGTGCTAAGTTTGAAGAAATTCCCTCAAGACGTTTTTGAGATATCGTGTTCATGAGAATGCGACGTATGTCTGTATGGACAGACAGAGGGACAACCCGAAAACATGATGCTTCCTGCAACGACTATTGCCAGTGCGAAGGCAAAAAAATGTTACACCCCGAGTGTTACACACTCATGTGTGTTGGCGTGACAGTGTGCGTCACAGGTATAAAAAATGTCTTAAAAGAAATCTAAAGAGTTGCTCCATTTCATCACGCTCGATGCCAGTAGCACACAATGCAATATATGGAAAAAGGGCATTGTTGACATCAAATTTGATGGAATCAATGTGTATGACATAAATTTAAAATCAGTAAGTTGCTCCGTATTCGACTGCATGAAGTCTTGTACATGGATGTTTAATTAAGTTAATGTTACTGTAATAGGTGTGGTGACTTACGGTGCACCTAAAGTGGGAGTTTCCCAGTTCCCAGTCAGAAATTCCAACTGGAATGTCCCCTGAAGTCGGATTTCCAACTTGGAAAGTCAGAGGAACCTCACCTGCCCTGACCTCAAAGTCCAATATGGCTGCTCTGCGCATCAAAAGTAGTGAAAGCTATAGTAATATACTGTTTATTAGCACTTCAGTCTTATTTGTGTCTTACTAAAATAGTCATACAAACAGTCCTTTCGAACTTCTATCTGTGAACGTGTTGCTACAGTGTTTTGGAGCACTGATTGGGCCCCGAAATTCAAGCTCAACCCGAGCCTGAACCACGGCAGCAGTTTCAGGCCCGAGCCCAATTAAAAACCTGAATTTCTACTGTAAAATTTTTTCAGGTGGAGCCTATCCTAGCTGACATTGGGTGAGAGGCAGAACACACCCTGGACAGGTCAACAGACTATCACAGGGCTGACACATTCATGCTTACGCTCACACTCACACGTACGGGCAATTCAGAGCCATGTCTTTGGACTGTGGGGGGAAGCCAGAGAGAACCAAATCCGGGGAGATGGGGAGAACATGCAACAGTGCCTCCCCTTAGTGGTAAAATATTTAGCAACAAGGCACTAATTGGTACTGGAATCAGAATTGTGTCTGACTTATCGCATTTTATGGGTATTGTCAAAGTGTTAATTAAAAGTGTGCCTTTTTCAAACCCATAACAGGCCATGTCTGTTTAAATGTGATGTAAATTACATGTTCATGTCTCATTTCATTCAATGCAGTAGTGCCTTAGTCAGCAGAGTGAGTGGAACTGTCAATCTACCTGCTGCAGAAAAAAAACATGAACACAGATGCCAAAAGACTGCAGATATTTGAGAACAGTGGATTGTTTAGAGATCAATTAAAAGGAGAGGCAGTGTTTGTATGGTAACATACAGTAGATAAACCTCGGCTTACAAGCAAAGATAAACGGTGTTACTGAATGAGCATGACAAATCTGCTAGAAATGATCCGTTTTCAGATATCAGTCCAAATCTCAATCTTGAGCATCCCTATTTGGTGCATGTGTGTTTAAGAGTATGTGTGTGTTGATGGAGGACAACCAGGAGGAGGACCTCGAGTGTAAGGGCCATAATTGACTCTGTGCGCAGGGGGAGGTAAATGGCCTGGCTGTATATCATCAGCTGGAGTGAGTCGGCACCTCTCAGGAGCTTTGGGCTTTCTTCTCATAAACGCTATCTCAGGCCCAGGCACACAAATGGGTTTCCAGATAAGCTACGAGGCCTGGCCCTGCTGAAATCCATTCACTTTATTTATGATGCTTTGCGCTCATCATAGCCGAGGGGCCACACTGTTCTGGACAACGCGCAGGATGACCGGCGTTATCTGTGCTGCCCTAACACATCTGAAGTATCACAGCTCATGATGTGACTGTCTCTGCGCATGTGCCACTGCAAACAAGCAGCAGCCCATTTTCTGGCAGGGCTCCAGCACGCTTCATTACTATGCTAAGATTATCATTCATCCACAGTGGCAGAGAAAATGCAAGAGCCAAAAAAGCTTTCAGGCCTGCTGAGTGTGGCCAGAGGAGGCTGAATGAGCGTCAAGGGTTACGCTCTGATCATCTTAAAAGGTCTTTTTCATCTTATGGGGAAGGATAAGATGTGAGGCTATAGAGACAAAAAATAGAGAATGATGACAGTCTTGTGGTGCCACCTGTGTTTACTGAGGCTGAACAGCCTACAGCACTGCCATGTCTCTGTATCTAAAAAACACAACAAAAGTTTTCACCCTCTGGTAAGTCATTCAGTACGGTAGATTTAGCACAACGTCTCTAAACTGCTGCAATTTAATCTCTTCTGTGACGTTACTGCGTCTCAGATTATTTGCTCTCTGTTAACAGCTGGTGGAGTCAGAGTGGTACCTGTTCTGAGCCGTGAAGGTCTCTCTCTGTGGGTGGAGGCCACTGTACACCACTCTGATCAGGTCATGTTGACAGAGGGCCCCCTCTGTCAATGCCATGGACCCCAGGCTAGAAGGCTGCACACACAGGAGAAAAACAAAGGTTATAAAACACTTGTCCACCATGTTGGCTCCTACAACATGATAGTACATCAGCAGTGATGCTGCCTGCAGTGCCCTTCATGTTGTTTAATGACAACCTCGGGGGCTTCTGCTCTGTTCAGATGGAAAACTGCTGTGATTAGTGTGGAGATTTTATTACAGGGGAATGATATAACTACTGGACCTCTGCCAACCTGGCAGCACCTGACTTCTCTCTGTTGGCTTTACTTATCAGTTTCTAAATTTGAGAATCGTTTCCAATTTTAGTCGATAAATTGCTGACTGTACAACTCCTCCACTAAAAGTTATGTGTTGCAACTTGCCTTGTATCTTCTACAAATTCCTTCACACAACATTAAGCTCTGAATTTCTGCACTAGTTCCTTTCAACTTGTTTCTCTTTCCGTTTTCTTAAAAGGCTTCTGCACACCTGTACTGACAGGTCAGGGTTTTTCCTGCTGTGTTTTATGGTGAAGGTGGGCCGCCCTCGCCTGACACAACAATCACCTCTGGTAACGAGATAAAAGGTAATTCACTTTCATGAATTAAAACGTTAACCTTTGGCGTGGTAAATGTCAAGGTGTTATTTCGCACATCACGAGATACCTTCAACGACTTGTTCAGGCCGTCATTTACTAAGCTGATCATGAGACAAGATTTGTCAGGATCTCAGTGGCTTACTGCCACCTTCTGCTCCTGTCGGTCGTTACTGGGTCATGCTTTTATTGGGTAATTATTGGCAACAGGTATGGAGAGTAAAAAGCATGCGTACCTGTTGTCTAGTATTAAGTTAATCCAGAACAGTTGGACACGTTCCCAACAAATATGGTTGATAAGGCAATCAGCAAATTAAACTTAAAGGGACAGTTCACCCCAAATTCAAAAATACATATTCTTCCTCTGAAACTTTACTGAATGGGGGCCAGATTAAATAACATGAAAATGCCTGGGGGCCAGCTGCTTCTCACATCACATAGGCTATTTTAAAAAATCATACAAATGAGATAAATGCAACTATTTCATCTTTAAGTGAAGAATTCAACTTTGCGGCGCCCATCAAAGCGGCAGTCCTCGCTGTCAACTTTACAAGTCTGTGCAGTCGGGCTGTGTATTGGCAAGAATCTGGCAACAGGATACGCATCACCACACAGGGGTTATGATTCAGTTAAATGGGAAATACTGCAATATTGTAAGTAAGGCAATTTAAATTGTGGCATTTTTAAAATCTAACTGAAGGAAGACGGTCATTAAGAACACTCCATCATCTGCATAAAATTTGAGTAGAAAAAGTTAACTTTTTCAATGCAATCAGAACAGTAGGATCTGTATTTATCATAGCTCCTGTAACACAGTAGTGATATGTTGTTATGTTGGAGTGGGAGAGTCACATGACTGAAAACGACACTGCTATCTAGCAGTCAGGGGTTTAAACACAACATATGCAACCTATTAATACAAAAATGTCAAAAACACTGTATCACAAAACATGAAATCCTGATACTAAAGTGTGTCAATATTTTCTTATTCTCCTACTTTGCTGTGGTATTGTCTGCGACCTAGTAGGAACATCTGCTGTTAGGCAACCATTCATTTGTTTGTTTACCATCTGTTAATGAAAACAAGTTTGTTCTGCCTGCGTAGTTTCTACTTGGTGCATGTCTACAACCTGTAGGACAGTCCTGCCTCTGTGAGGTGAATGGAAAAAATGCAAAGTGATCTTGCATAAATAACCAATAATGTGTGGGGCTACATGTAATATACTCTGAGCAACAAGCTGCAGGCTGTTGGCCAGTTTTCAGACATGCCTGCTCTCACCTGTGGTGTTATTTATCAGTCTAGATTGTTTTGGTGTGAGTTGCTGAGCGTTGGAGATAGGACGTAGAGATGTCTGCCTTCTCTCTAATGTAGTGGAACTAGTTGGCACTCGGCTTGTGGTGCCAAGTGCCCAACAAAATACTCAACAGCGATGTCTCTTTACAGAAATCATGACCTGGTTATTCAAGATAATCCACAAACCTTGTTATGAGCAGTTCATCTAGGAATTATTGTAGTTTAGTTTAGTTTATTTGACAATAATTAAAATACATCAGTAAAAAATACTGGCGTGTATGGCACAGGTATGACATGATAAAGTCCAGGACTTTTCCATTGCCGTCCCTGATGTTCCATCAGACTTTCCACTACACCACAAGATGGAAACAGCCATTAAATGTCCAAAGTGGAAAACACTCGATCATAAAGCGCCACATCTCAACACAGCAACTCAAATGTATTTTTTCAGCACTTTGAGTGCCACAAGCTGAGTGCCATCTAATTCCATTATATTTGAGAGAAGGCAGACATTTCTACGTCCATTATCTCCAACACTTGACAAAGGTACTACAGGTAAAAGAAACAATATGTGTATTTTTTATTTTAGAGTGACATGTCCCTTTAGAATAGAGAAGAATAGAATAGAGTAATACTTTATTGTCTACCTTATGCATGCAGAAGGCATGCATAAGGCATGCTTCTCTTTCTTTCATGAGTAAGACAGAAAGAGGAAGTAACACAGATAATGACTGATTTATGTCTGGGAATATGTCACAAGCCCACTTTATTCTGATGGCGTGTGGAGTGAAAGTGACCCCTAAATTGAATTGATATTCTGTCCTGAGTATCTTGGGTGATTCTAGTAGAGTAGAGAAGGAGGGGACGATGGATTAATACGAAAAAGAGAGACTGGAGTGTATGCTAATGATGGAGGCCTGGGGATATGGCCCTGTGATGTGTGGTGGTGTACTACAGCATCCTTGGAAGCATGTTGTGATTCATGCACACACGAAGCCCCCCCCCCCACCACCCCTCCATGCTTTCTTCAATCTCACAGCATGGAGGGAAGAGCCTCTCAAGCTTGTAATTACAGCGATAAATCGCCCTCAGCACACGCCACACACTGTAGTCTCATCAACACTCACACACTAGCACCCACTGAGGGCCGTCATACTGTATGAAAATATACTGTGCACTTTCTGCCCTGCTTTGCGTAGCAGGAAGAAAAAGTCTAAAACTGTAATGCACACTGCTTCTTTCTGCTCTCAGTAAATGGTCCTAGGTCAGCACATCCTGTTAAACACCTTCCTAATGAATTCCAACACAACAGTCAATACTGTGCCCTGTTAGAGCAGTCAGGTCAGAAGTTGGGGGCGTTGGACAAACCCAGCACGACAGAGTGAGCGACCAAAGCAGAATAAAACAGGACTGAAAAAGTTAAAAGTCACCTCATTTTAAAATAAAAATGTCCAACAGAAACAGAGAAGTTTGAGTGTAAGTGCAAACTGTAAAGGATTTTTCCTGGATAGTCCTTGTTGGCCTAAAGTTTTCATGCAAATGTTTTCAAAATTAGATTTATGGCAAACAAAAGATAGAAAAGTGGCTCGGGCAGAGAGGAACTTCGGGTGTTGGTATGCTCAAAACAAAACCGTGAAAAGCCAGACATCATGGTCTGCCCTGGTAGCTTGCTGGGTAGAGCGCATACCACTAAAGCTGATTCCTCACCACGGTGGCCTGGGTTTGAGTAAAGCCTGGGACACTTTGCTGCTTGTCCTCCCCTTTCAGGTGTCCTTCCAAACGCATGAGTTTCCATCCAAATGTAGAGCCAATTTTAACTGAATGCTCCAAAAATCGTTTACTTTCCAGTCAGGTGCCACAGAGGAGGAGGGCACAATGAGATGGATATATAATGGATGTATATCACGAAGAGGACACTGGAAATCCTGAGTTTTAAACTGCAGCTTTGTGCTCTTGGAAGATTTTTAGTAACAGCCCTGTGTGCGTACATTCGTGTTGACAGCTACCCATTTGCTGAATCTGTTCCATTGCACTAATCTGCATTTACCTCTCGATACACCAACTTTACCCCCTCCCTCAAGCGTTAAAACTTTTTTGCTGTATCTCCGAGAATTTATCAACTTATAGAGTTTCCACTTAAGTTCTTTTTATGTGCAAAACAGGTGGATGGAAACACACCTATAGAGAAGGGCGCCAAACATCGGACAACCTTTCCTCAAAGACTTTCACAGTGAAGCTTTTGGTTGCACGCACAAAAAGTGAGAGAACTACCTGTGTGAAAAGTCCCCCCCTTAGGTCCAGTGTCAGACACATACTGACACCTTAAAACACACAGATGGATCAGTGCTGGAGGTGAGGTTAATGAAAATTGACCTTCCGAAGCAGTGGACACTGAGGAGGTGTCATCTTCCAAATAGCCACTAAAATAGGTCTGTATAGCAGTCAGTTGGAAGGAGGCACAGGCAGAGAGAAACAGCAAGAGAGATAAAAAGAGAAAGACAGGAAAGGCAGGAAGAGTGAAAGTACAAAAAAAACTGTAAAACATTGATTGATAGTCCAGACAGGAGCCCCACCTCATGATATATCGATGGTTTGGACAGGGAGGGGATTGTGAAGGAGAGGAGCTTGCTGTTGCCGTCTTTGTCCACGATCTCCTGCAAAACAAATCAGACAGAGAAGCCGTGTCATTAAAGCAGCGGAGGATTGTTTTTAACAGTCTGGTGCTTGATGCTCATTTATACTGAGAGTCAGTAAATGCCTGATTTAAATTCAGAGTTCTAGCTCCATGATTTTACCCCTGTTTAGCCCTTCTCTGTGGACTGGGGAAAGCATTTAGCAGCACACGATACACATTTGCTGTACAGTCCAGTGTCCCTCACACTGTTTAGCTGTTGTACGACCGTTCTGCTGGTACATGTTATTGACTCTGACAGATTAAATGTCACTGCCAGCACCCTCGCCACTCAATTCCAATTTCACACTGCGATACATAACACAAAGATGAATGCGTCCCTGAAAATGCCTGATTATCTCGAACCAGTTGCAACCACAGTCGAAACGATAATGAAGTACATTCACGGGGACGTCGAGTTGAGCATTCTTCATTCGGCAGAAAGCACTTGTTATTCCTACTTGGCTCTGTAAACCAATTACGTGCAGCTGAGGAGGATTCAAGTTTGTGTAAAAGTTATCAAAGCAATTGTTCTTTACGGCATGTGAGCATTGCAGGCACCGTTAACTGATTCAGAGACAGAAATAATGGTGGTTTCTTCTAGCGTATAACGCACCTGAGTTTTATCTGAATCATATATGGCAGATGTGGCAGGTAGGTGGAGTATTCATATATCATTAAATATGGATAAATGTGCTTTTAAAACAATTGTTTTTTCACATGAAGTCATCAAAATGGTCAGATTTCGATTGAAAGTCAATGAATGCAAAGAAAACAACAAACACCAGTTTACCCATCCCTTGTCCAAGCATCCATAATATAGGTTTTGGAATGTGGTATGAAAAGGGCTTTATCCCTTTCATCTCCCTTTCTCCCTGTCGGTTCAGGCCTTGTCATCAATGGCTAGCGGTATATCTCTGAATATCTGAAGGGACTGTCTAGAGCAAAGCTGTTTTTCAGAGCTCTGTTGTCAATGGCCATAGGAGAGAGGTCTATGAGCATGTACAGCGTTGTGTGTGTGTGTGGAATGGTATAGACACAGAGGAATAAATTATGCATGGATATACCTTTAGCCGTGGTGGCTGACATGGAGCTCTTTCTATTGATATCTCGAGCTCTTAGCCCATTTCCCCAAGGGTGTTTCCTGGTGATGCAATCTATCCTGGGTCTATCCATTAACCAGGGCATTCCCTGCAGATCATCTTTCGTGTCAACAGATGTACAGCCTCACTAATGTTCCACCTGTATTAGGTCTTAAAGATAAGCGATGATTTGCATATCAACATTTAGAGAGCCATTCATAGCTATCTTCGCGGTTGTAGAAGCAAATGTTATGAGATGTTTCGCAAAAAAGTACAGCTTTTTCATCTAAAAATCTTATCTACTTACATTAATCCACATCAATCAATCAATCAATCAATTTTATTTATAAAGCCCAAGATCACAAATCACAATTTGCTTCACAGGGCTTTACAGCATACGACATCCCTCTGTCCTTAGGACCCTCGCAGCAGATAAGGAAAAACTCCCTTTAACGGGAAAAAAAAACGGTGGAAACCTCAGGAAGAGCAACTGAGGAGGGATCCCTCTTCCAGGACGGACAATAGATGTCGTACAGAACAGATCAACATAATACATTAACAGTAATCCGTATGACACAATGAGACAGAAGGGGAGACAGAGAGATCCACATGAACCAGTACAAAAATTGTGTAAACTGTTATGCATCCTTAAAGTCTGATAGTAAGGTCTTTGTCAGCTGACAATGATGTGGCAACATATCAGTCACATTATACTGGTCTAGCCCACTATTGCATTATGTTCTCTAAGAGTTAAGTTCAACTGCAGGAATTTGGACACAGCAGCCATCCCTGCTGGCCATGTATGATCACAATGATGATGATAACGGTGTGGGTCCCTGTCAGGGTCAGTTACAGGCAAACATCCCTCAAGCTGTAGGGATTTCTCTAAAGGACACTTCACCTAGATGATCTTTGACATCTGCACACACAGTCCATGTAAAGGAGAATTACCCATCAGGATAATTGGAACTAAGGATGGAACAATGTACGCAATGTACGTGAATATCATATCCAGCAGCACCCAGAGAGACTGCTGGGCAACCAACAACAAAAGAGACTCTGCAAAAACAGGCAGCAAAAGATATGGAGCCATTTTAAATAGTCGAAAAACCTGGCTTTTCATGATTGTTTGATTGGTTTTCACTGAAAAGTATGATCACTAAAAGAAGATGTATCCTCTCTGTGATGCAATAGAAGTATTTGTTTCTCAACAAAATGCAAGGTAAAGGGATTCCAGTATGTTCAAGCACCATTTTAAGAGTTTTAAGCGTGAACCGCAATTATTTTGGCCAGGATAATCGTGCCTAGTTGGAACAATTTACATTTTCTTATTCTTTACTGATCTTTTGCTCTGTTATAGCAGTGATATTTTTCTGCAGCCACTTTGCAGTTGCTATTTTGCATCCCTCTTATATAGGTACTTCGAACTAGGGATGCAAAATGGCTCACAAGCAAAGCAAGTATGTATACATTGTACAAAGTCCTGCCTTTAACCCCTCATACCCCTGTGGAGACACCCACCAGGTTATAGATGCCCAGGAGGAGGGCCTCGATGCACCCATTGCTCTGGCGATCCCTGCTCGCTGTGACGCGCAGGTATACCCACACCAGCTCGGGCAGGAACTGCAGGGTGAAACGGCGCAGGCGGTCTTCAGAGCTCCGGTACAGCTCGAACAGTTGGTGGCACACAGGCTCCAGCAGCTGGATAGGAAGGGGGCGGGGCATAAGTCAATGCAAATAAGTACAGGTCTGAGACAAGAGTGGAAATACAACATTAATCAAATTAATATGACTGTGTGTCTGTGGCAATAGGAAAACCCGCTCGCTCAAAGCATGAATGTCGTCCTGACTTGGTGGAATGGACAGATGGAGGGAACGTTTTGCTGCCGCTTAATAGTGGGAGGTGTGTAGGAGCAAAGGGGATAAATCACTACAATGGAAGTCTGGTCAGATGTACTCTCAGGGGAGCAAGCTGAGCCAATGTGTTTATACTGTCCATGGGTCAGTGAAGTGAGTGCCCACACAACGCTACTGTGTGTGTTGGACTGTGGCTGACCCTGAAATAAGCGGCAACTCATTAATGAACTTGGCAAGACATCTGGCCCTCCATGTCATCAGCACAAAAACACCCAAACACGCAACAGTCACACACACACACACACACACACACACACACACACACACACACACACACACACACACACACACACACACACACACAAACTCTCTCTCCTGGATCACTTGTCCGACCATTAATGGGATTGTGCAGCCAGATTGACAACACTAATGGAATTTAGATCCCTGGTTGCTTGACACCCAAATTCGACCATGAAAGAGCAGGGGGAAAATGGGGGAAGAGAATTGGAGGCACCAACTGTATCATTAGAGTGAAATTAAAGTCCTGTCTCGTTGAGTGCCTCAGGCCTTTGCTCAAAAATTGTGTCATTGGGTCCTTACAGAGAAAATACAGGTTTGGCCCATATATGCCCGTATAAGAGACATTATAGATAGTTTGGACTTTCTGAAGTAGGGTTGTATGAGGTACCTACCCATAGTCTGTGTATTACCTACACTGGATGGTGGTCAGCAAGCCCCCAGTTTGGAGAAGCAGGCAGGAGCACAGCGACAAAAGCTTAGCAATATACTACTGTGGATACTCCTGCCTGTTCTGCACACTGAGGTTGTGCCAACCACCATGTACTGTAGGTAATACACTGATTATGGATAAGTACCTCATATAACTCCACTTCAAAAAAAAAATCCAAACTGTCCCTTCAAAAGAACAGTGAGGTGCTTGTGTGTTGCAGCACACATAAATTATCTGTGTTTGAATCTTTGACTATGCAGGTATCCTCTCCAGTGTGGGCAGCAGATGCTCCAGTCTATCACAGTGCTGTGTGTGCCTGTGCTTGTGTGTGTGTGGGGGGAACACACTGTGTGCCCCCACACAGGTGACGTGGCTGGCATTGCCCGTCCATCATACTCTCCCAGAGTACAGTGTGCTTGTCTTTCAGTGTGCATGTGTAGCCTGCAGACACAGCTGTGTGTCACTTTCTTGCTCGCTGCCAACGGAGACTACATCATATGAGTCACAAGCAGCACGGAGCTAAAAACGGCCATACTTGGGACTCTGTGAGTGTGTGTGTGCCCCCTGCGCCCTCTCACCTCATTGTTGGGGTCCTGGATGACTCTGTAGAGAGCTGGCACCAGAGACTTCTTTAGATGAAGGCTGCCGGCGTAGCTGGGGATGTGGGTTTCTGGTAAGGACTGCAGTGAGGAGACAGAGAGAGAACAGTTTGCTGAGCAACTGCACACAGTTTTTTACATTTCTTCAGAACAGTGGTATGACACAGAAGGGCTATGCATCATTTTTTCCCTTGCGTCACCATTATTATGCATCAGAAACAGCATTTTCAAAATAGAATTAAACATTTTAGAAGTACAAATATCTACTGGGCTTTATTGTAGCTAGATATTGACATTTAGGTTTTCGAGATGGCCCTTTACAATTTAAAGCAATTGCACACAGAGGTGCCTGCCCAGACTTCTACCCATCACAGTGTGGAACCTCTACAAACTGCGATGACTTACACCTCCATCATCACTTTGTTGCATCTGTTGGGGCAGGACAACTTCCATTGTTATTATTTGTGGTGTCCAAAATCACTCTCATGTTCACTCATTAACGTCCCCATATACAATAAAGTTTAGTCAATAGGGAGCAGTAAATTGAGATTTTGGACACTTTCTGTACTAATCATCCTCATTTTGAGCCAATACTGACAAATGTAGGGCTGCGCAAACGTAATTTTGGATCTCTAAAATCCAACGATATTACATTGTGAGATTGTTGACGGAAAGAAAAGTACATGCTGTCGACCCTAGAGATCGACCGATCCACAATTTTTCAGTTCTGATTCAATTTTGATACCTGGATTTGAATATGTGCCAATACTAGCTCTCTTTTCCCATAAAATTTGCATTGCTTCACAATTTTGCATTAAATTCAAATATATTCCAAAGCAATTTATTCAAACTGTAGGTTAAGTGGGCTTCACATCTAAAACAAGTGTAGAAGTGCAAATTGCTTTGGCAATACCTTTAATACCTTAAAAGAGAATTACAGAACTGGAGTCGTACTCTCCTCGACCCAATGTGTTTTGAGCTTGGAGCTGTCACTCGGCCTCCATGCTAAGGACGCCAGCATAGCTAACTAGTTTCTTGGCAGTTGTCCCAACACGGCCTAGGGGACATTCTCCACGCACATTTAAACTGGGATTGGAAAAAGAAACATAGGCCATTGATCATTTGAGTTGGGTGTGGCGTCATGAAGGTTGTTCAGACAGTAAGCATCGCTCCACCTGCATACCAGCGTGGGATTGTGGGGACTAGAGGGGCAGACAAATTCTCTGCAAGTAAATGCCAGGCACCTTAGGCATAGTAACCAACATCAGACTATGAAATCTGGATCAGTACGTGGATTGATGATGCCAGTTTGATATCAAATTAGTGAATTACGTCAGTATCATAACCAGACACTGAATCGAATCGGTCTCATCTGCAGTGGACGCTACATTTTTTTTGTGGACATTTTTTCAAACTTTAACCTGATGAAAGGTCTAGTCAGCCAGAGTGGCTGAAAACACTTGTGTGTGGGTGTTCAACCATCATTCAGAAATGAATGCATCATAGTAGACAGAGGTGGATATACAGATGTCTCTAGCAGCAGCTGCCCAAATACACCATCTTTTTGGTCTATTGGAAACCTTATGCTATGTCATTTGTAACCACTCTTTCCACCTATATGTAGGACCCACACCCGAATGGCACAAATTCACACCCATAGGTCTTTTTCACAGCAAATCAAAGGTGTTCCTGATGAAATTACCGATGGCTCGGTTCTTTTCAAGTGTCCCAGTTAGCCAGCATGCACAATACCGGGAGTCTGAAACTGAGGCAGCTAAATGAGATTCAGCCATCATTAATTGAATTATTCACACCGTCCCACCAAAACGTTTTGATGAAAAATGCCTATTCTCTAAGGATGTGTTAAAAAGCATTCTGGGAAATGTGGAGAAATCAGTGACTGGGGAATTCAGTGAGGAAGGTTAAGTGAAAGTGGATTACATTCATAAAAGGGGAATCACAAAATGTCTCTGAAGGAAATGAACGTCAGAGAGTGCTGATATCTGACAGGCTCAGAATATCCTGCGGTGGAATTCTTTAAATGGTCAAGACTGTGTGTTTGTCTGCAGATGACAGGAGGCAGAGATATCGTCTCTGCCTGGCCTAAGTATGGTCATTTTGAGGACGGAACACAATGTGCCCGGTCTGCACCAACTCACACAATGAGTCATACCAGTCCCTCACTATTCATCATCATACTCCCTCTTTTTCTCGATTTCACAATTCTGTGCTCTTCTCTGCACTACGCATTAATTCCTTATTTTTATGGCTCATGCTTGCACTCCCTAGATCTCATACAATTTCAAATACTTAAAGTACAGTGGATTTCAGGACGTCGCAGATTTAAGAGGCTCAGGTCAGCTTTCATTGGTCTGACCATTTGTGTTATTGTGTTTATCCAGGTGAGGCCATGTAAGGTTCTAGTTTCCAATGTCCACGTTTCAGAAACAAAGAGTCTTGAAGCAGCCACATTTCCAATATTGCTACACTGAAGGTTAGGTATGTTTCAGTCAGGTCGCTGAAATTCCCCATGTTTAAATAAACATCCTCATACCCAACTGCAATGGGTGCACAGTTGAAGCTAACATGTAGTTCCTATAAAGCATTAAACAAGAGTAGGCTCTTAATACAGTACGTCAGAATTAAGAACTGAAAAGCTTCTGCGCTGTGTAATAAGTACATCCTAATAGAATAATTTTAACAGGAAGTTTGAAGTTTGAAGTTTGAAGTTTATTTCGTTCATGAATGTGTTCCAATAACAAAACCTTTTTTTTTAATATCTTCATATCCATATAGTTTACACAGCCATGACGAAAGGGAGGCAGAATGAAGAAAATCTTGTATTTTCTGCCCCCTTTACAAAACATTACTCGGATACTTATCAACACCTTATGTTTGCGCATGAGAATAATAAGTAAAAGAAACAAAAATAGAAACCAAACCAAAACATCCATTCCTAATATCTTAATCTGAAACAAATTTTAAAGCAAAAGCAAACCATAATCATCGTCGTCATCATCATCATCATCACCACCACCATCATCAAGTTTTAAAGCAAAAGCAATCCATAATCATCGCCATCATCAAGTAATGATACTCACTCATATCATAGCCGAACATCCAAAGAGAGATAATAGTAAGATAAAACAATACTAAACAAAGATCCATAGCTACACAACTAAACAACAGAAGTAACCAAGTGCAACATGCCTTAGTGTATTTCAAGTTATCATTGTGGCTATAAAGTTGATAAGAAATGTCAAATTTTAAAGAAACATAAATACTAATAAAACGAGCTGAGGCAACACCTGTTTATCAAACTTAAATGTCAGGTTAGGGGGATGACTCCCATCTACAGCAACAAGACAAAACAATAACAACAACAAAACAAGACAATAATAGAAAAAGATCCTGATTTTTCTCTTTCTATGAATGCTCATACAACTTCATCGTTTTCTCTTTAAATACTTTTTTTAACTGAAATATGTTTTTACATTGCTTTAACTCATTCTGTAGAGAGTTCCAGAGTTTCACTCCCACCACTGAAGTACACATTTGTTTTAAGGTTGTCCTTGCAAATTGATGCCTAAAATGCCCTTTCCTTCTTCCTTCATTCTCTATAAGGGTAAACATTTTTTGTAGATTTGTTGGTAGTACTTTATTTTTTGCCTTGAACATAACCACTAGTGTCTGTAATTCAACAAGTTCATTAAATTTCAAGAGTTTAGAGTTAAAAAATAAGATATTTGTGTGCTCTCTATAACCTGTTTTATGTATGATTCTGATGGCTCTTTTCTGTAGGAGATATAATGACCTTGTGTTGCTTTGGTATGTGTTTCCCCACACCTCCACACAGTAGTTGATGTAGGGTAACACAAGTGCACAATACAAAGTTCTCAATGTCTTATACTCTAACACATGTTTTACCTTATTTAATACAAAAATACTCTTGGACATCTTTTTTTGTATGTGTGAGATATGCAATTTCCAAGTCAACCCTTCATCTAGGAGCACACCCAAGAACCTAATTTCCTTAACTCTTTCAATGCTTGTTCCTGCTATTGAAATCTTAGCACACCTGACAAATTAACTGCTGATGCAATCATCTTTCGGATTCAGAGGATGACTGTGATTTAAAAGTCCTGCACTGGGTTTGGGTGATTAATTAAAGCATATTTTTGTGAGTTGGGCGATGCAGATTGGATATCATAAAAAGTCGGCTGGGTGCGGGTGGCCTATTAAAGAAAACCCAACTCACGCATTACTATTAGGAGGAAAAGTAGGGAAAACCTGTGTGAGAATGGACTGTGAATGGGCTCAAATGTGCCAAAAATAAATATAGTAACTAAAATCCAACATACGTACATATAGAAATTATATCGCCCTGACCCTATTTCATTGAAAGTACAAGTGATGTTGAGCGCAGCTGACCTTAAATCTATATTACAACTGACAAATTAGCTTTAAATGATCCATACAGACATAACAAGCTTTCCACACTTTATACGCATGCAGGTAAAAAACAGCTTCGGTGAAAGCATGATGATGCTGATAAAAGTAAGACAAGTCTCACAGTTTAAATCAAAGTGTATCCGTTCTGTAAAATGGAAGACCAAAGAAATGCGTCAGGTAAAGTTTGTGTTGATCCTGAACTGGATTAGTTCAGCTCACACTGCTGAAAGCAGAGCTGACCCTGAGTCTTAACCGTCCTAAATGCCCACAGTTCATGGCTGCATTCACCAAAGTTAATTACAATTTACCAAGGACTCAAGTGTTAAAGGTGACATGCACAAACCTGCACACACAACACTTCCTTTCATCGCAGTTACACCCACAGCTTGTGGTTTCGCTGAAGAAAAAAAAAAAAGATGACCTCCAGGAGAACATTTCACTGACATGAGTCATGATGGAGCACAGAGGAGAGGAGGGCCTTTTACCTTGAATTCTGAGAGCCATTCTTCGACAACTCCGCGCTCTGAACCCAGCATCTTCCTCAGAGACCCCCCCTTGGCTGCCTGGGGGACGGAGAAACACAGATGACAGGGGGGAGAGAGGGGATATGGGGATATAGTGATAGATAAGGAGAAAAGAGATTGTGAGGAAGGAGGAGGAGAGATGGGTGGGGACAGAGTAGAGGAGAAGCAAAGAAAACAGTTAGAGGAAGACAATAAGTGAGTACAGTGAGTACAGACCATGTGCTTGCAACAACATGACGACGGGAAATATGAATCGTGCTGCTTGTGATTGGTTGGGCAGGTCTATGGGCGGGTACTGCACATATTTACGGTATTTTATTATCTATTTCATTATTAGGGTATTTTTTCTCTGTTTAAGAAAGAACATTATCTGAAAAACAGCAACACTGGCTAGAGTGGGGCTTTAAAGTCTTGCAAGTTAAAACTTAAATAAAAAACATATCCTGCAGCCGACAACACTAATAAGTTATCTTAAAGACTATGGTGGAGAGTGGAAATGATAAGAAATGGGATACAACATGTAAAAATGCCTCTGAGTGTGGAAGATATGATGCTGACCACACTGTTACATAAGGAGCCACCTAAGTGACCTCGCCTGTCACCGTGGATAAGCAATGACATGACCATGAAGCACTATGGGCAGTCATACGGGCTTTCCCTTGACTGTTCAGATCTGAAGTGGCCAAGCTTGAGTCTTTTTTGGTCCTTGGCTCGAGTGCATTCTTATGAAATCTTGTGAAACAGACACAAAACCTCACAGGGCAGCTAAACTCTGATCTAAATAGCAATGATGTTAAAAACAAAGCCTTAAAAAACACCCATAAAAACCCTTTTTTTTAATTAAAACAGGAAGCTAGAGAACTGAACTTCCTCTGTGTTTATACACTTTTATATTCACAGCACATCAAGAGAGATGAGATAACAAAAGACAGTTAGTCCCGAGTCTCTTCATACATATTCTGATCAGGAGCTACAGGCACAGTGCTGGTCTCCTTCTCTGTATCCAGCTGCTAAAATTAACTTCAGCAAACTGCCCAAAATAAAAAGCCATTTCTCCTTCAGACTTCATCCCATGGAAAATACATTCTCATTAATTATCCCATAAAAAGGCTAGCTATGACGAGTGTGTGTGAGTGTGTGTGTGTGTGTGTGTGTGTGTGTGAATCAGTGGAGTGTGAGGCGGAGCAGTCACAGATTCCAGTGACAGTTTGGATACAGACTGTAGGCGACATTGCAAGAGACACAGTGTGCCAAGCTGTCAGAATGACAGACATAAACGATGCTTATGTAATTTCAGAGCGAGGGTAAAGCTTACCATAAATGCTGAAATCCTTTCACACAATTTGACAACCTTTACTTATGACTGACATGATTGAGCTACCATTGTTAGCCTTAAAGAAAGCCAAGGGAACACAATACATGTGACAACAACCTGAAATAAACTAGAAAAAAAATACATTTTTTAAATAAAATCCACTGTGTAAAATCTATAATCATCAGCGTAGAGTGGATGGCAAAGTCAATAAGACATTAAAGGAAGAAAAGAGTCTTCCGTGGCACAGCAACTTAAACTACACACAACTGGCACTATATTGCCGATACAGATCCCTCACTCTAACCTCAATATGAAACCACAATGCAGTGACTGAGTCATACAGTCACACTGGAGCCATTCTGAAAACACAAGCTTACAGTTCACATGACATGCATCCTCATTCATGCTCCATGTCTTATCTTATGATTAAGGACAGATTGAAGCTTGTGTCATCGGTGACCTTCCTATTTCAAGGACATGGTGCTACTATAAAAAACAGAAAAGATTGTTAGATGCATTGTGATTCTCTCTTGAAAAACGATTGGAAATTTAAATACCAATTCTCCTGTTCTGCCCTCTTAGTTACTGTTGTTAGGTCGACAAGCATGGCAAAAGAGGTGAGGGGGACCAACATTTGGAGTGGCCCATTTTAGCAGAAATGGACTTTGAAGCTCTTTTTGGGATGTCTGTCTCTACATTATTATGAATCACACCTCTGCTAGCGAACATACTCCTACCAGAACTTTCAAAAGAATCTTTATTGACGATTATCAATAGCAAGAACAGTTCGCAGGAACTGACAGACCATTTTAAAGTCTTTTTTTACACATGCAGTGCGAGCACACAGGTCGAGGCTTGACGGTTGAGCTTGGGCTTTACATTGCAGGTGATTTACTCATACAGCAGGAGGTAGAATTACAACTTCTGAAACAGGCTCAAATCATACAGTGTACGCCCAGCTTTAAAGTGTATTTCTCAGACAGGAGTTTCTTGCTGCCATCGACTGTGCTCAGCCGTGATGGCCCTTCAGCCGTTGCCCTCAGGAAAACTGTGGCTCATAAGCTTGTTGTGGTTTCCAATTGATGGGATTAGGGATTAGGACTAACTTAATATATTCTCATTTCAAAGTGGGAAGATCCCACTTAACGTTTCACGCGACAGCCTCTGCTGGCTGATTGGAAGGTGTTCTGCTGCAGCCAGCACACATGCTTCGAGACAGTTCCCTCAGTCTTAGCTTTTTATCAAATACTGTGGATGTGACGGCGATGCTCAGATATCATCAATGAATGGACTATAGTATAGATCACAAACATGCTGATATAGCAGTGTGCTATGGAATTTAATCAAGATAATTTGTGTTAATGTTGGTGATTGCACTGATGCAACAGTCTAGACAAAAGAAAACAAGACACTCTACTTAAGTGCTTGGTAATGATTTAATTAAAGCTTACATCTTCAAATTGTTATTTTAAGCACTGATTACAATGTAAGATCTGACCACTTCACTCCTCTCCCTTTGACACCAACATGTGTTCCCACAGCGTGCGACATGTGACAGAGGAGTGTTGTAAATAAACTCATTGCTGCTGTATCTGGGTCAGCGTCCTTGGGTTAACTTTCTGACACATACAGAACCGAATAAAGTCAGATCACAAAGATTAAGCCGTTATTCGGAGTGTCCAGACGTATGAATCTGTTCAAATTCAAGAGGGAAAAAGCTGTGTGGGTACAAAATTGGGAATATGCATACACAGACTCTGTCAGATTTAGCGAGCCCTTCTTATAAGATGTTCACGCGCTGTTCCTTTTTGTAAGTCCCAAACAGTTTAAAACTGTGTGCACAGTTCTTAATGCTCACTCCCACAGTAAGCCATGTTGACACACCCCTGTTTAATCTTATTTGGTACACCCAAATCATTACAGGCCAGGAAATGTGCAAAAGCTCCGAGGCTTCTCTGGATTTACATTTCTAATTCTCTATGTTTCTCACAGTTTTGTACTGCAAGACAAGATATGTAAACTTATTTTTGCAGGCAAAAAAAGTATGGTGGTAAATGGTGCGACTAAAAAAAAAAAAAAAAAAAAAAGCTACAATCAAGACCTGAAAAGGAAAAAAAACACAAATCTAATTCTTTGATATTACATCACACTAACTGAATTAACAGCTGTTCACATCCCAGCTGCTATCATGTCAGCATTGTTTTGGGGCAGAAATGGTTATGGTTTTTTTTTTTTAAAAACTTCACAACACATCCACTTCATTCAGAAGCATTTTTCTTTATCTTGGACCACCTACTGTAGCCTCCAACAGTTTAAAGGCACTTCAGTATTTCAAACCCGTATTTAGAGGTTACCGACTTAAACAAATCCAACATAAAACGACGCACGGCTCTCTGAACGGTGCAGATAAGCCTGAAAATGTTACAAAACAGGCTTAGGGGAGCAAAATATCCGATTTGCTGTGGGGCTAGAGGAGACAGAGATCATGTTCGCTGCTCAGAGCAGATGACAATCTGAACGAGTCAAATCTTTTTGTGTGAGCGTGCTCCTTAAATCTGAGTGTGTGAACTGAAAGGCTCCATTTAGTCAGCTTGTTCAGCTCTTCATGAAAGGCTGACTCATTCATTTCCTCTGGCTTGTCAAACTGTCAAAGACTCACTGAAGTGAAATTCTCCATCGGCGGGGCAGGCTTATCAGTTACCATGGGAACTGTAGTCAAATGACTTTGAGGCAATGGCAAATATTCACCAAAAAGAAACGTCCTTTTGTATAAGCAGCTTGGATCATACTGCCGTCATGATGTACTATATATAAAACAAGGGGCTGCTTTAAGTGGAGAGTTAAAGATGAGCTGATAGTCTTACCATGACTAAAATCTGAGAATATGAGATGTGAAACATGAAGAGATGTTAATTTTTGTTGCTGTTTTGTTGCAGCAGTACCATGATACTTAAATTGTAATAACTAATTGTTATAATTTCTTGCTTTTTTGGTTTAATTGCATAAACAAGACATATAAGAGTGAAAACATTAAAGACAAAGTATTTTTCTGCTGGAAAAGATGCAAATACTTTAGAAACTGGTGTTATATGACCAGAAAAAACACAGAGAAAGGGGCTGTGGCATTCCTTTTTGCTCAAAAGGTGGAAAACCTACAACTACCAGAATGCCCTGCACCGTTCCAGAGCAGTAAACGCATCAAATCATGAGTGATGTATTGTCCGTTTGACACAATGGTTGCCAGCTGGTAACAAACAATCTCTAATTACAGTCAAACAGTAAGCTAAATATGTTTCTGAAAACATTTTAGAAGACAAAAAGGCAACGCAGTAACAGAATCTTGCTTTAAATTTAATCAGAGCTGCTTAGTTTTACCGTTTGATCTCAGTTTTTGTCAGCATAATTTTTTATAATGCAGGAAACAGCATGGCCAGTTCCTATTCACGAATTCTCATATTACAGCCAAACAGTGCACTGAAAAAAATGTTTCTGAAGACATTTTAGGCAAGAAATAGGCAATACAGTAACATAATCTTGTTTCAGATTTGATCAGTGCTGCCTAGTTTTACGATTTGATTGGAGTTTGGTCTAAGTTTGAAAGAGAGCACCATTGAAATGCTTCCATGCTCTTTGTGTCCGTGGTGGCGGGCAATATGAAAATACTGAGGTACAATCTGCAGTTTGAGTAACAGCCCCAGAGCCGGACGACGCGAAACAAACAGGGAGATCTAGGTGCTGGTAAGATGGAGGGAAGTTTACCACAGCTCATTTACACATACTATGCACATTGTGATGAAACAAAGCTGGTTGAAAATTGGCAAAGTATCTGTTTAAACTTGAGGAAAACACATATGCTTTATCTCAAGGACAACAGCTGTGACTGACATTTGGGGGAAAAAAAAAAGAGAGATCAATGAGCTCATCAAGGGGAGGAATCTCATCAGCAACTCACATTTAAATCTCATTTGCAGTTTCTGGTATCATCAGTCACTTTCAAGAGAAACATTTAACATGATTGACAATGACAATATAACGCACTGAAATCACTTGTGTTCACCACAAGAAATGATTTTTATGGCAACAAGGCAGAAAATGAATTCAAGAACTTCCCGATTCAGGTGATCATGAATATCAATAGAGCGGCGAAGTCTCTCTATGTACAATAATCGAAAGCGAGAGACAAATCATTTTTTGATTCCATTTGAATTATGACATGAATTACACATACGATGTTTGTCAATTTAAAACATAATTTTGCAAGTCTTGGCTGTGTTCCATGTGTAAATGTTATGTTATCTTACCCTTTTTATCCATCTACTTTTTATCGGTCAGTTAGCAAAGAACGAGCAAGACCTGTTGCTCATGTGAGT
Source organism: Epinephelus moara (assembly GCF_006386435.1). NCBI lineage: Eukaryota > Metazoa > Chordata > Actinopteri > Perciformes > Serranidae > Epinephelus > Epinephelus moara. Next base: position 23,463,887 of record NC_065512.1, read on the forward strand.
GTCAGTCCCAGTAGAGAGAAAATGATGACGTAATTTCCGTGACTTGTGTAGTCTTTCTAGTTAAATATTTTTTACAGTTTTATACCTCAACAGTTTTACCACAAACAGTGACTTTCTTGACTTGCACAATTAGCTTTTAAATTTATAAAGATCACGTGTAATTTATGGCAATATAAAATAATCCTAGAGCACACTGAACAATTTCCAGCTTTTAATAGACTAACATTTCTACAAAAAAAAAGGTCAAAAAGAGGACAAAAAAAAATTACAATCGGTGTTAACTATGGTCCATATTTTTTGCATAATAAGGTCACACAGTGGTCCACTGGTAGGGGAGGGACTTTGCCTCTGAAATACAATATATGAGGCAGTTTGAGAGGCCTGTTTTTGATGCGCCCTGTGCTTACCTCAGTGTCCCAGAACTCAGATCTCCACTGGGAGAGGCAAATGGTTGTCCACAGTGTCACACATCTGTCAATCACTGAGGGTCACCTGCAACAACAAGAACATGATCAGATCTTCACTGAAAGAAATATAAGAATAGTCGTCATCAGTATTAAAAGGAAATAATTAAACTGGATTCATAACCTTAGATGGTTCAAGTCTTTCCTTGTCTTACACTGTAGTCAATTTAAAATCTTTTGGTTTTAGGCTGTTGGTCGGACAAAACAATATCTGATGGCATCACCTTGGGCTTCTAGAAATTGTGGCAGTCATTCTTTACAGTTTTCTTAATGAAGAGACAACCAGCGGATTAATCGATAATGAAAATAATCATTTGTTGCACCCCCATTGTTCTGGATCATTTGTTTCTAATGTGTTTGTTTTCATACTAGATTAAAAAGATTTAATCCTTTTAGGCTTTGTGAGGAATTTCAAATAAACCTCAAAGAGCGGAAAAGGGAAATTCTCTTGGCAGCACATAACACACATGACGGATAATCACTCAGACAATGTACAAAGCAGCTGACAACATGACGACTTGGAAACCAACGAATGGTTGCTACAACAGCACAGCCACTAAAAGATGCATATTTTCAACATTAAAGACATAACTGTGATGTAGGGAGGCCTTACTACATGCACATATAGTAAAAACAAACATCATGCATTTAGTTTCATAATAAAAGCTACGCATCTGTTTAACAAACACTTTGTTTTGAAGGTTATTTTGAGGCATGGCACAAGGAGTCAATTTCCAAGTTTCCTATCGTTGCGTAGCAACAGTCAGCTGGCCGACTTGTTGTCCTCCACGGCTAAAAATGCATCTAGAGGATCCACACCCATAGTATTTACTGTATTTGGCAGAAATGAATCAAGGCTTCAGAAAGACACTGTGGAGAGGCGGCTCTGCTCTGCTGCGTGCCCCTGAGAAGCAGACGGTGCCACATCACTGAGCACTCCATCTAATGTTAAGCATTTCCAACACAGCCTTGTGTTTATCTGAAGGACTCTTACATTAGCAATTCATCACAAAGACTCAAGGAAATTACCATGCAGAAGTCCCATCTGTCTAGAGTGATGTGTATAAAGAAGGTACTTATTTTCCTTTGCCAGATAAAGCGTCTGTATGACTCATCAAAGCTGAGGGTAACAGTGGCGCCAGGTCGAGTGAATACAGCAAAGGGAGGGATGAGGGATGATTAATACAACTCAAACATAAATACGTTACGTATTAGATGACTGAATTATGTAAGTTCAAGGTCTGACAGGAAAATATTTTGAATTCTTTAGGACAATAGACTACGATGAGTGCCCTTTAAATGTGATCGACCTAATCTGAGGTATCATCTCTGTCCTTTTTTAAAAAGATAGAAATTATCTGTAACAGCTCTGTAACAATGAAAAACAGAATAAGCAGGAGGCATCTCCAACCATAAAGTCTATATGAGAACCTTTCAGGGACTAACAGGCAAGTGAAAGAGACCAACATGGCAATAGATTGGTCTTTGAATCATTACAAAAGTCAACATTTTGTAGATTTTTCATTGGTCACACCTGTGCATCTTCGTCGGCCCTTTTTGGCCTTTGTCTGCTTTTTCGAGCTAATTCAGTTGTTGAATCGGCGCCGATGACGGGGAGCCCCTCTGGGAAGGAAATCACTGGGATTGGCAGTTCAGCTCAGTGCATGACAAGATAAACCGCAGTGAGGAAAGTAAACAAAAAACTAGCCAAACTAGTCAAGAGGGAGTGAGATCAAAACAAAGCTGTTACATGAAGTACTGTAAGATTATTCTTCAGCAGAAACATTTCATGATGGTTTCAGACGCACAGTAAAAATGCTTTATTCTTTCAATGTTGGATGGTATTGTTAATATGCTAACAGGCTAACCAACGTCAAGACGATCTTCCGAATTCCCTTTGAATAAAAGATGAATACAAAGTAAAGCTGTCTGCTGGTGTGGAGAGTTGTTTCCTCTCAAGCAAGTGCAAAACGTATGTGCTGGTTGGCTATCGGCTGTACTCTCTGCAGTGTGTTCATGCACAACTTTCTGGTGATCCAACAGTCAGCTACTGCCCCCGCTAATTCCTTGATGTCGTTTTGGTGTGTCTGGGCCTTAAGACGAGGATGTTGTAGGGTGTATGATTGGAGACACATTAAACATGCTACATGCTAATGCTCATTCGAAAGCATCACCCAGTTGTACCGATCACTGGGACGAGCAAAAAACAAACCGCAGCCGAACTCCTTATCTCCGCTAATTTTCATAAAAACATTACTAAAATTGATTAATCAATTATCACATTAGTTGGTGACGAATTTAATAGTTGACAACTCCTCTCAATTATTTGATTAATCATTGAAGCACTATCCATCATACAGATGCAACCCAAAAGCCACCGAATCAATATAAAACCACTGCAAGAATAAGACACATTAAACATATAGCTAAGGCTAACAGGAATAATGACAATTCTTTCCTTCCTTCAAAACAACGCATTATCAGCTGGAACTGTTTGTTGGTGCGAGTGATTCCTCCCCACTCTGCAACCTTCTCATCCCAATATTTGCATGTCTAGTAACTACAGTGCTCCCCAGCCAGCCATCACTGTTGGCTAAATATGTCATACACTTAATGAGGCCTGGAAAATGACAATAAGCGAACTTTCCTTCAAGAGCCGCTCTTCCTCTATGCAGGACCTGCTCATTGTCCTACGGTGGGGCTCACAAGGGAATAGGAGAGTGCCAACCCATCCTGTTTACGACACTTCAAACCCCAAATCACAATGACATTGTTAAACACGCTGCTTAACAGTGCACAAGGCTGAAACTAAGCCAACAAGTGTATTTTGTGTATTTAGCTTTAAAACGGAGCAGTTAAAACACAGTATGTTCCTATGTGAATTTGCAGTCAGGCAGATGGATGTCTGTACCAACTGTGAGTAAATCAACCTAGTAGATTATGAGCTATTTCACTGGATAAGTGACCTGCTGATGGCACTGGAGGAAAAGTTTGTGGATCACCATCAGAAGTCAGAATTTACACTGAACAAAAATATAAACGTAACACTTTTGTTTTTGCTCCCATTTTTCATGAGCTGAACTCAAAGATCTAAAACATTTTCTATACACACAAAAGACCATTTCCTCACAAATATTGTTCACAAATCTGTCTAAATCTGTGTTAGTGAGCACTTCTCCTTTGCCGAGATAATCCA